>NW_028274818.1:73977272-74280303 GCF_037043125.1 Eumetopias jubatus | reverse complement strand
GGGTTTGGGTAAATACAGTCATAGATTCAAATGTTGGCTCTGCTATATATTAATTCTTTGAACTTGGACAAGTTACATAATCTCTAATATACTACCCAACTGTATAATGGCAAAAATAATACATATCTGTGCGTGTGCTGTGAAATAAGTATGTATCTTGCAGGTATGTTGTGAAGTCATGTGTGCAAAGCACCCAGCATTTTGTAGGCTTCAAGAAATGCTAATTTCCTCATCTTTACTCCCATTTCTGAACTAAATAACATTTAATATATTATAATACAATTCAAACGTGTATGCATAAACACGCTTACATGGTTGTGTATTTATTAAGCACACACAAAAATATCCTCTTGTTAAGAGTACATATATTTCCATGTAAGCTAACTCTGCCTCTTCAAGAAGATAGGAACTCTTGTCACATCCTTCTTTTATATTATCAACTCCTGCTTCATAAATTCTTGCCAAATACTGCGATGAAAAAGGAACAGGAGGGCACCTGGGTGGCTCAGTTGGTTAAGTGACTGCCTTCGGCTCAGGTCATGATCCCAGAGTCTTGGGATCAAGTCCCGCATTGGGCTCCCTGCTCAGTGGGGAGTCTGCTTCTCCCTCTGACCCTACCCCCTCTTGTGCTCTCTTTCTCACTCTCTCAAATAAATAAAATAAAATCTTTTAAAAAAAATAAAAAAAGAAAGAAAAAGGAACAGGAAAAGGTGGACGGATAAAGTGACCTAGCACAACTTTGCCTTGGTTCCTACATGTCAGCCAAGTGCCCACTGTATGTGGTCTTTATTTCATGCAGGTCCTTGCGAGGACCAGGTGCCACGCAACCAACTGTGCAGGGAGGCAGAGCAGTATGCTGATTAAAAGCATGGGCCTCCAAGTTCTCCAGGCCCTGCTTCAAACTCATTTGTAAAATTCATTTGAATTCATTTGTAAAACAGAATTAATGCCACCTACCTCTTAGGGTTGTTAATGAGGATTAAATATGAGAATACATGAAAAATTCTTTGGTGCCCATTAAGTACTCACAAAGTGGTGGTAATTAACAACAGAGAAAGAATTTTAAAAGTCACCAGGAAAGGGTGGTTCATAGCTTGATAGGTATGGATATAGATATATGGGTGCCATTTTTGGCATACAAACACCACCTCAGTTAAGCAAATATTCTCTGTAAATAACTAAGTCAAAATGAGTACTTACAGAAAAGTTGGGGACTACATTCTAGATTATACAGTGCTTTGTATGAATTCCACATTTTAGTTTTGTTTATATGCCACAAACACATTTAATCCAGTATTAACTGCATGACCCCTTTTCTTGAATCTGGGATTTCTTGGAATTTTAAGGACAGTGAAAAAGAAAGTTGAGTATAGCAATGTAATTAACAGTAAAGTCAGTGTTTTCCATTTGTTTTATCAATAAGGGACACACACTAAATTCACCACAGAGATCTCAAGCTGTTCAGTTCACCAATTGGCCTCCAGTGCCATCCTCTGTAAAGAACAAGAACTCTATAGGTAAAAAAATAAAATAAAATTTCCTTCCTATCTTATCTCCATGAACCTCTGAATCCTTTGGGTTGGAAATCTCATTAATCATTCTCTTCTATAAGTATTGAAAAACAATGAGTAGAAATTGTGGAGGTAGCCAAGGCTACCCTGGACGATTGGCCCACAACTCACATTGCTCTTTTTCTCATGGGAAATGCCTATGGATTTTCTGCTTAGCTCTCATTCTTCATGCCAGGTTTATTCTCCAGAGACAAAGGTGTGTTCTCAGTAAGACTGCACCTGTACTCTCTACAATCTGGAGCTGGAGTACTAGGAATATTAGTATTATCCTGGTAAACTATCCAAAATAGTTTGCCATCCACTAATGACATATGTTAAGAAGTGAGCTTTTCTCTAAGGTTTTGTTTAAGGGATTTCAACATTTGAGCTTTTAATTCATCCCCATTATTTAATGCTACGGGGTAGCTTTATACTCATTCAAATTTTCAAAGTACATTATTTCACCACAGTTTTCACATTTTCAAGTTTTTGTTTTTATCCACTTGAAACACAGAGTGGATGGTAAATAGGGCTTTCCACAACTTTTATCTGATAAAACTTCAAAGAGAAAATATGTCACCATCCTTATCAACCAACTGAATTCCACACTCAACTCACTGGCAAGGTAGGGGATGACAAAAAGTTTTATCTGTTTTGAGTCCTGAAGGGCAGTTTCCTGCTTTATTCCAGCTGCTCTATAGCTGTCTAAAATTCAAGTCAAAATAAGGATGTGCTTGGTTCAGTTTCAGAGAGAGAAAGACTTACTTCAGATATGAATTTGAAAGAGACACCAACAACCATGGCATAACATCAGCTATCCATGCCAACTATTATTCTTTTCCATGAAGAAACCTGCTGCAAGATCTTGATAAAAATCGGGACTCAAATCTCAAGATAAGAATCCCTTTGCTAGTGCTTGATTTCCAAATACAAGCAAATCTGCCTATGCCCATAATTATGCCCTGCAATGCACCAGACAACTGAAATTAGCTCTTCCCTATTCTCTTTCTCACAGGAGGTGTGCAGAGCAACAGCGGGATGGAGAGCTCTCCTTTGACATGATGGAAGCACCAGCCATATATAATATATTGACTATATTCTGGGCTCTGTAAGTGCCTTTCATTGAAGTATTTCATTTAATCCTTCAAGAACCGTAGGATTTTATGGATATCCTCTCTTTTTTATAGATGGGCCAACTGGGCAAGAAGGAGTTAAATAACATGGCCAGGTTTGCACAACTCCTGAATGTTGGAGCTGAACACAGAGTGGATGACAATCTGACCCCATGTATGCCCTATATTTCATCACAAGGCAATCTCATCTCCAACAGTGCTCAAAGCAAAGAGTGAAGACCTCAAACCACAGAGACCAATTCATTAAGATATGACCTCACTCAGAGCACTCCCAGCTCCTCCCTGTTTGCTAGCCCCAAACCCAGGATAGCTAAAATCAATCACTTGGTACAAATGGGCTGGGTTATCTCCATCCTGCTCTTTAGGCATGACCATGAGAGGCACTTCTGCCTGCTTCCTTGCATTCCTGAGTGGGCTATGCTAGGATGCAAACAAGCCTTCTATCAAGCTTCTGTATGCTTTGCATAAGCAAATGAGCTGTTGGAGGTCACTGAGGAACTAAACAGCGCTGATTAATTCAACATTCACTCATTCTTCCAACAAAGAACTGCTGTTTAGTTAGAAGAATGGGCCAAGCAATTGCTGATTGACTGTGTCAATGTGGATGATTCCAAACACTGTCACTGTGTACTGTGAATATATCTTAGGATATTATTTGTGCCAACCTGTGTGTGAACATAGGGTTATAATATTTACTGCTATATAGGGACATTTTGTTTCTCCTTGCTCTTTGAGATTTAGTCCCCTTCACCCAACCCCTTCCTTGCCTCTTTTCTACCTAGCTTTTGTGCATATGCAAGAAGTTTTTACCAGACACACAGACCATTTCAGAACCTTCTAATTTATACTACACTGTCATAGCAAGTAACATTTTTCCTTCACAGCATCCATCACATTTATAATTAATTATTAACACAAGTATTTGTTTAGCGTCTTTTTCCACAGAGAGACTATAAGCTACATGAGGAAGAAGAAACATGCCTCTTTTCTCCTAGCTGTATCCTTAGTATCAAGCATAGTATTCAGGATATAGAAAGCCCACAATAAACATTAGCAGATAATGATGATGGTGGTAGTTGAGAATCAAATACCTACTGCTCACTGTCTACATTACTGTGACTTTACTACTCTACTGTCTTCATCATATAACATTACTATTGTGGGAAATTCTTACCCCAGAAATCAAAAATCCAAATGACTTTACTGCTCATTTCAGAAACTTCCTGAAACATCCATCAGCTTTTCAAAGAAAGCATCAAACAGCCTCTTCTACCCCAAGCCTCTTTGAACTCCTCATCCCAATATCCTTGCCTTGTTGTGTCCACCAATCCTAAACTATTAAATCATAATTCTTACCCACTCCTAAGCAAGTCCCATGTGGAAAGACCCACCTTCAATACACTTGTAAATTTCAATAACTATCTTGACCTTGCCCATTCCCAAGACACCACTAAGACTCTGGTGAGGTAGCTTGTGTTCTCCTTTAATTCAGTAAAGAGTAAACTCAGCCTCATCTTATGAAGAGGTTGTTCTGGTGATATATGAGAGAAGCCAGCATTTGACATAATTAAAATCAACAGTCTCAAGACAAGCCTCAGTTATGATGGAGTTATTTCAGCTCTCCACTCAAAAACCATATCCTCAAAGAGGCCTTCCCTGACACTATCCAGACATGATCTTAAATGGTGCCTTCTGGCCACTTCTATTCTTTCACCCTTGATTTCTTGTTCTTCAGAGTCCTTATCACTATTTGGCACTATAATTAGTATTCACTTGCTTATTTGTTATATTCTGATTCCTCTTCTGGAGTGTAAGCTCCATGAGGGTGGGGACTCAGTTTTGTTCCCCAGTGTGTCCTCACTCCTGGGATTATGTCTACCTCATCACTGGGACTCAGATAGTGTGACAACGATGACAGAAGCTGCTTTTCTGGGTCTACTGAAGGGGGGACATGGAAGAAGGCAAATAGGGGAATACTTCACATGTCTTATAATGTCTTCGTTTTTTAAAAATCTCATTTTATCATTACCATACCATAAATGTTCCTGTTTTACAGATGAAAACTTGAGGCTCAGAATGATTGCTTAAGACCAAAAAGTTCCTGCCCTAGAAGTAGATCCTCCAATGGTGGTTTCCATGTTCCAAAGACGGTCACCACTCCCTGGCACTGGGTATGGGAAATGGAATCAAGAATGACTGATCAATCCAGAATGATTGATCACTTCACAGCACTCAGTGGTGCCCAGGAAAGGTCATCCCACTAAGATTAAAAATAAGAGTGTGCTCAGCTGATATTCATAACAGCAAGAGACCTGCTGAAAACCTTCGGCAATTTACACTAGAAGAAGCAACTTTAATTCTGAGGGGGTTATGATTCTTAAGAATGAAGACAAAGACCAGGTTTAGAGTAATCCTCAACCCAAAGAGAATCTTAAGCATGGAAAAAGAAAATGCATCCCCTGAAATGACGGGGAAAGAGGGATGATCCAAATCATGAGATGAGTCCTGCTTTGATATGTAGTATTAGAAGTTTGACATGCCTTTAAAAAATAAAAGATAGCACATCAAAAAACATTTTTTTTTTAATTTGCTACATTCTATAGGCAGCATGGAAACATGAGTGCCTTTCTTTGGCAAAGATAACCCATAAGGGATGAAAGGGAAGAAAGAAAAAAAGAATGAGAAATATGTTCCATTTGAGGAGAGATAACAGGAGGCTGAATTATCCAGATAATTAACTCAATCCCCACTTCACTTCTACGTGGTAAGAGCTTCACTGAAGACCAACTTGCTTTAACAACCACAGACCATAATTCAGGGGGAAAAAAATCCACTAATGACCCTCCATTCAAAAGGTTTTAGAAGGAGCAGTGGGTGGCATATTTAAATGATAATGAAACACCACCAGTCTAGGGGAAGACACAGATTACCCTAATAGGCAGAATTTTCTCCATTAATAATGACTTTTAGAGTAAAAATGTCAGAAAATGAGAATAAGAAGGAAAAGCCTTTTTTTTTTTTTTTTTCTGAATCGCTGATGAGATGATCTATTGTGAAAAGAACAGAGTGGACGAGGGGTATGAGACCTCCAGACAGACCAAGACTCATTCTCCCACCTTCCCACTGGAAAACGTCACTTTTCCCTTTTGATGAATTTTAAAGTGAAATCCTTATCAGATAGAAATCACTATCAGATATGGTTTTGCATCAAAAGCAACCATGGTGTTCTCCTAAAGGGAAAAGACAAACTCCAGGAGAATTATAAAGCTACAAAGTTTGCACATGTTCTGTATTCAAAGCACCTGATTTCATCAGATTTCTCATTAGAAACAAGTGTCCCCATCAATGCAGGATAAAGCGGTCCTCTCACACCGAATGAATACAAAATGTCAAGGTGATTAGCATAGACTAGTCCATGAGCAGAAATAGCCCTGATAAGGCTCCTATCACTAAATTGGAAGATATGCACAGGAGAGATTTATCAAATACCAAAAACATCTCTCAAAAGCATTTGAAGGAATAAATGTTATATTTGGGCGAAAAAAGTGGGACTGTGCATTCTGAAGCCCAGGCATACATACCTAACACCCTACTGGATATCTGTTTGGTGCCACTCAGCAAAGACAAGCTGAATTCATTATCTTCTCCACAGCAATGTCTCAAACCAGCCCCACCTACAGTGAGCGCTCTTCTTCATCTAAATACAAAACAAAACATGGGATTCCTCATTTTCCCTTGTTCTTAATCTATCTCTAATTTATGGCAATTCTACTTGTGGAAGACAGCCAGAATTCATTTACATGTGTCCATTTCCACCGTGCCACATTCCTCCAGACCATCAAAATCTCTCACCTGCAGTACTATGACAGATTCCCAACAGGTCCCCCCCATGAATAGCTTGCTTGCCATCCCCTCATGCAGCAGAGTGATCTTTTTGAATGTAAATAGGGCACTATCACTCCACCGCAAAGAAAGGTTTTGACAGTTTTCCAAATCCTCTTCAAATCCAGCACAACATACTGTATAGTAGGCAAAATAATGCACCTCCCCAACTTCTGCTCCCCAAAGATGTCCATATCCTAATTCCTGGAACCTGTGAATACTGTATGTTTCATGGCAAAGGGGATTAAGGTTGCAAATAGAATTAAGGTTGCTAATCAGCTGACTTTAAGATAAGGAGATCATTCTGAATTATCTCAGTGAGTTCAGTGTAATCACAAGAACCCTTAAAAGTGGAAGAGAGAGGCAGAAGAATCGGTGTCAGCGTGACTTGATGCGAAAAAGACTCAATCCACCATCGCTGGCTTTATAGATGGAGGAGGGCCAGGAACCAAAGAATGCAGGCAGCCTCTAAGCAGCTGGAACACAGCCTGACTGACACCTTGATTTTAGACCATTGAGAGCCAGTTAGTATTCCTGACCTCCAGAACTGTAAGATAATAAATGTGTGTTGTTTGACAAGTCACTGGGTTTGTGATAATTTGTTACATCAGCACCAGGAAGCTAATACATGCCCTTCCTAAAAAGGCCCTATAAAAGGTGAACACTCCATCCACAGCTTCATTTTGTACCACTTTCTGTCTACCGTTGCCTTTTTTCCTTCTGGATTTTCTCATGCTTGTGCTGCCATACATCCCCCAAACATGCTGTTCCTTCTCCCTTGAATGTCCCTCTTCCCCGCTTGCTCCTGCTCCTAATTTAGGTCATGGGTGAGTGATGTCTGATTTTTCCACAACTCCTATCCGTCCCAGTTCCTCAGTGAGGATAACTGGACATCCCCTCATTCATGATCCCTTAGCACCTGTAACATTCATCACACTTGTTAGCAGTTCTTTGAGACAAGAGTAATCAAATCACCCTAATTTGCATGGCTTTAGAATGGAAGTCCCACCTCTCAAGAAACCCTCATCCTGGGAAACTTGTGATATCTAGTCACCCTATCAAGTCCGCCTTTCCAGAAGCACAGGACCAGGCACAGAAGCAGCACTCAATAAAACATTAATTAATAAATGGATTTAATTTTTCCATAGTCTTTTCTGCAGGTACACACATTTCTAGTCATATTCCCTTCCACTCCTGACCCTTTCATCTAATCAGATACCTTGATCCTGGGCTGCTACATAAGTGGGTATTACCCAATTCTGTGACTATCCCAGTATCTTAGAGCTATGGCCCTACACACCATCCTTTCTGATTGATCTTCCTTCTTCCTCCTGTCAAGTTAGGAGAATGAGTTCTTGACTCAATCATTCAATGAAGAAAATCTTTATTGTGTACCTATCTCAAAAGCAAACATTAAATGCTTTCTGATAAATTTCTATAGGGTTTGAAATGTTCTGTGTTCTCAAAAATAAACAAATGATAGTAATGGTCACCATCTTTGAAAAGTTGATTCTTTGGAGAAGAATTAACTCTTTCAGATCTCTTGGGTGCTATTTTGGGTGTTAAAATAGGGATAAAATTGGAATTGCATAGCTAAGTATCATTTACTGGGAATTTTTAACCTTTGAAGTATTCTTTATGAAAAGCAGAAACTTAAATTTAATCCGTGACCAAGTTTAACAAAACGTTTTGGTCCCAACATTCAATTGTATGAGAATTACTTTTTGCTTTATTTGTATGAGGCTATAGTTTTCAAACATTAATATTAAGAAAAATCATGTTATGTGCCTGTTAAAAATTCAGATTCCTACCTAAGCACACCCCTGGGCTTTTTGTTTTGGGAGCTATAAACTGATTTTCTAGTAAGTAGTTTCAGGGATTGCCAGGGAGAGTGCCTTAATAAAATTTAATGGATGGTAAGTTATCAAAGCAGTAACATGGTAGAAAAAAAGGTAATTTTGATATAATCCCTTTAAAAGTTTGTAGTTATTCAAACGCTAATTTAAAAAGATACATACAGCCCTATGATTATTGCAGCATTATTTACAATAGCCAAGATATGGAAGCAACCTAGGTGTCCATCAACAGATGAATGGGTAAGGAAGATATGGTATGTATATTTCTATATCCATCTATATATATAAACACACACACACACACACACACACACACACACACACACACACACACACACAAAGGAATATTATGCAGCCACTAAGAAGGACGAGATCTTGTCGTTTGTGACAACATGGATGGACCTAGAGGGTATCATGCTAAGTGAAAAAATCAGACAAAGAAAGACCAACATGTGGAATCTAAAAAACAAAACAAATGAATAAGCAAACAAACAAAAAGCAGAATCAGACCCATAAATACAGAGAACTGATGGTTGCCAGAGGGAAGGGGTGAGGAAATGGGAGAAGGGAAGTGAGAGATATAGGCTCCCAGTTATGAAATGAATACATCATGGGAACAAAAGGTTCAGCATAGGGAACATACTCAATGATAATGTAATAGTGTTGTGTGGTAACAAATGGTAGCTACACTTAGAGTGAGCACAGTATAAAGTACAGAGATGCTGAATCTCTATGTTTTGCACCTGAAACTAATGTAACACTGTATGTCAACTACACACAAAAAAGAATTTTTTTAAAGCTTATAATTATGGAACATAAAGAAAGCATGAACATGTTTGTGTATTGGAGTGGGAAGGCATTCAAATAGGCGTTGGAGATAATAAAATGTTCATTAAATATTAGGTTTCACGGCAAATGAAGAAATCTTATTATTGTCACTGCTAGATAATATTGCCCAAAGGTGTCTGAGATGTGGAATATACACTTCTTGGATAAAAATGTCTAGTGTTGCCCATACCTCACAGCAAAAAAAAAAAAAAAAGTATCAGAATCAAAACCTTACTTCGCTGACCTTTTATGAAAATGCTACCCACTTAGGGAGTTGCATAAATTGGGACTGACATAAGCACTAGTTACCTTCCTTATATGTACTAGCAGGTACCCAAGAAATGTTGGCCCACCAGGAAGACATAAAGGATATCTTTGTAGGGATACTCAAAAAGAGAGAGATTTCCTCTCAATGCAGGACCCTTTCTCTGTGGTACTGTCTACTATTGTGACTCCGAAACACTTTTCACAGAGATGGTCTTGCAAAGATACATGGTACCAAACGATTATTTAGTCCTTCCTATGACATTTATTAGAGAAAGATTAGAAACAATAAGGTGTATTGGCTGCTTTACAGCCTGTGTCCTTTTAGCCTACACGTCTGCCTCTGCTTGGCTGCATGTAGGAACGTGGTATCTGCTTATAGACTTATTTCTGAATCACTTGTTTTCACCAATTCATATACCTCAACTCCTTATGATCCTGACTCTCTTGACACATATTTATATCCTCATTCTATCATTTGCTCATATTTGGGGTTTGCTTCAGGTTGGGTCGCCCTGGTACAACCTTGGCTTTTCACAAAAATGGCAGTGATTGGTATCTCTCACCCCAGATTCACTTCTCAGAAACCATTCCTATTGGGAAGGCAGAATACAGACAAGACTTGGCATTACCATCCTGACTCCAAATGCACCACTACAGGATAACGGAGGCCATCAAACATCTTAGGGTCATTCTTCTTTGGTATTTTGGAGAGTGAGAGAAAGGGGGATCAGTGTGCCAGAGGGTGCATTTCTTGAGAAATACACAAGTTCATAATATATATAAATGTAAAGCATTTCCAGAATATCCCCATGGAAAGAAATTGTTGAATAATAAGAAATGCTCTTAACTTTAGGTTTCAAAAAAATGGGTCAGATTGAAAAATGCTCTTTTTGATGCAATCTTAAGGTTCTTTAGGATAAGGATTTTTACTGTAGGCTGCCTTTCATCATAAAAGAAAACGGGAACAGGGATTTGCACATAGCAGACTTTCAATATATGATATTTATTGAATCTGGTATTTATCAAATATGATATAATGGACTAGGCTCCTAGCAACTTTGAAATAACTCATTATAGATCATTTTCACTCATGGGCTAAAGGATTTCTATGTCCTTTCTCTTTAGCTATACATCTGGTCTTACATATATTGCTACCTTATATTTGCATGGTATGTTCTGTTGTAAACACCGTTGTCACATGTACCATGACATTCGATTTTCACACCAGCTCTTTAAAGAATCTTAGGGCTTCTAGAGCTGAGAAGACTGAGGCTGAGGGAAGTATGAGATTTGCAAAGATCCCACAGATAGTGTATGATGAGGTGAGAGCTGGAGCACTAGTTCATAATATATATATAAATGTATTTTTATATAACACCATGTCCTCACATTCAAATAGGACTAAGGATAGAGACAGTTATAGAAACTTCTGATGTGTTAATCCATTTTTCCAGATGAGAAAACCAAAGCGCAGGAGGTCAAGAAGCTGCCAACTATCAGGGGCTAGCTTCAAAGATGGTGGCTTGAGTCTATGTCCATCAGCTCCTATCCCCTGGCTCACTGCTTCTCCTACCCACAACTTATGCCTATTGTGCACGTGGGAAGCCAAGCAATGCCCATGTAATAATGATAAATACATAAAATACCATAAGGCAGTTTACATGTTTTTATGACATGTTCTTCATTTTTATTTATTTATTTATTTTCATTTGTACTACATTTTCACTATGATTAATAGGGTTGGTTAAGGAAATGCCACTCTCTCTAGGTGTATTTACCAACAGCACAGCTCTACAACTTCCTCCCTCTGTTGGCTCTCTTCTCTGATAAAGCATCTGCTCAGTGAGATGAACGAAGGATACAGCAGCACACAGTGCCAAAATCTTCCACCTGGGGCCCATACAAATTCAAAAATGAGAAAGCCAACCTCAAAGCTATTGTATTCCATTCTGAGTCACCTTTCCCTGAAATTAATGGAACCACGTCTCCCAGTCTGTCCCATGCGTTTAACAGTGTCATCTGTAGCAGAATCCAATAGCATAAATTGATTAAACCCCATCAAATAGTATTCCCTAAGCAATTGTTCTTGCAATTAAACCATTGTGTTGAAAAAGAATTTGCTTAGAAATACTAATGGGTATCCCCCACTGAACTGTAAATTTACTCCTGAGACTCTAGGATGACACTGCTCCCCTCTTGACTGACAGTAATGTGAAATGAAATCATCTTAATACTTATTCACCACATCAAGTAGATAAGTCTCCAGCAGCCAACAGCTCCCCCTCTCTGACCACAAGGGAAAAATGTTCTCTCGTCTATGGTAGGATGGCCCACGTGCCACCTGGCCCACGTGCCACCACTCTCCTGTTCCTATACCCCTGCAAGACATTGCTAATCAATCACATCACTTTCCTGCTGAGCTCAGATACATTCTTCCCAACAAAACTACAGGGAGCCTTTACTAATCAGAATTGGCAAGCAAGAAGAAATATATTTGCCTGCCCTCTGTCTAGATAAGAGTTTTACTTCACTGAACCTAGACACACAACTCCCTGTGACCCAATCCGTACACCCAGATTTGAGGGTACCTAAATCCATGGGATGTTGAATCTTATTTATCATTATATAATGACCATTCTGGCATCTTCAGTTGACTTTTAATAAAACTACTTTTCTCAAGTGACTGACAAGTTGTTCTTCTCTTCCTAGGCACCACTAGCCAGTATTTCTCAAGAACCCTATAGTAATACTTGGATTTCCTCTCCAGGTTCTTATTTCCTTCTTTAATCAAAGCAAATGTATTCATCTGGTAAAATCAATCTCTGGTAAAATCCTTCTGAGTCTAACCATCCCATTTCCTACTCACCCACTCCAAAAATAATTTTAATTCACTTTAATTGTCCTAAAGTCCTCAGGGTATATAGTAGTTATGTCCTTTTTAAGGGTTAGCATAAGGTGGCTTTCTTTTACTTCTCCAGCAAATGAGGAAGTAGAAAATCCTCTGGTGATATGAAAAATCACTTTTCTGTTAATTGTTAAATAATAAAACTGAAAGATGACATATAGTATTATTTTAGAAACTACAAGTTTCTAAGCACTCATTTTTATATTTTAAAAGCCTAGTTATAACATCTACGAGATATAAATTAAAACACTGTCACCTCTTTTAAACTCAATGAAATTGTTAAAAAGCAAAATTCACATGAATACATTTTAAAAATCTTACTGGCTTTATTCAACAGTTCATGAATTGGGCAGCACCCAATGTAGCAGATAGAAAGGTGCTCTGAGGAGCTATACAAAGCAAAAGACTTTTATAGGCTGAAGGAAGGAAGCAGGAACAAGGAAGTTATAGTAAGCAAAGAAGTGATTGGTTTTGTCAAGGTTACTTTCCTTTAGGGGATGGCAGGATCTATCAAGCAGAGGACCTAACCAGTGCTACTCAGGTGATTTCCAATTGACTGGCTTAAGATTCCACTTCTGGCAGAGCTGAAGCTGTAATTAAGTCAAGTCTCAGTTTGGTGATGTGGGGTTTAGCCTAAGCAGCTCTATTCGGGGCCTGTTGTCTTGTTTTTAACACAGCATACCAAAAAATATCGGTATCCATTTCTTTTTTTTTTTTAATTACAGTTTTAACAGTTTTCAGATGGGTAGAAATGCCTGGACCATTCCATAAAAAGGACACTGAAAAATCAAGAATGAAAAACTAATGGAAAATTAGATAAATGATACAGAAGACTGAGACAAGAGAGAAGTTACAATGCTAAAGAGAGATTAAAAAGAAGACAGTGAATAAAAAACAGACTACAAATAGAGAAATCTTAGGACTAAACAAATAGAAGTACTGGATGTAAAAAACAGCTTTCAACAACATACCATAGGAAAGAGGTGTTCGACCCTTGAGAATATCAACGCATGACACTGGGATCAATAATGAAATACAATGAATACTTTTAATATGATTTCCAAATGACACTAAGATCTACTAGGATGGCCCATGCTTGGTAAGGTACAGCTAATAATATTGACTTACATATGCTATATAATTTTATGGAAAGAAGTGGATATAGTCAACAAAAGATTTATCTTTATGTTTTCCAACAACTTATATACTGTTCTAGTCCATGACATTCTTTCTCTCTGAACATCCAGAATGTTCCGTATAATTCCCCAAAATAGTATACTACTAAAACCCAAATACCTAGTGGAGCATATTTTCTCTACCCATTTTCCTGCCCCAATACCACGAGTGCAGCCCTGAGAAACCCTGACCAGCATCCATGTGTGTGTGCATATGCCTACATGTGCATGTGCGTACAGGAAGACATAATGGCATTCTATGCTGTGATACAGACATTTTATAAAGGAGAGAACTGAGGTTCACAGAGGTTAAGTAAATTAACCATAGTCACAGAGTCACTCACGTATCTTACAGTCCAAGTTATTCCTGCTATCTCTAACAGTGTTGCCTACTAATGTAGCTTACAATTGCTACTCAACCTTTCTAATATATGCTTGAAGCATTCATATGTTCTGAAATCTTGACTTCCCATGGAGAGTGTAAAGCCTTATTTATGTCTTGCAATTATTTTTCCCCTTCAGTTTGGATAAAACACCACATGGTGAGAGGTACATAATAAGCACTCAGTAAATGCACGTTGATTGAATTTAGCTCTTCCTGCCTTATATGTTGCCATGAAAGTCTCTTAATATTGCTTTCATTTTCATAGCTATTGATTCAACTATTCTTCCTCAAATCTTAAATGAAGCAGGCCACCCCGGCTCCCAGGCATCCACATATTAGTGATGTTTTCATTCACCTTCCATTTACATCGAACTAAACTATTTTCCTGCTACCTCACACCCCACTGGTGTTACACAAACCACTCAGATGGCCCTGTCTCCTGCAGGCATCACTCGTATCTTTTCAGCGGCCTGTTGTAACATGGGTGACAAAACTATTAAGAATGTCAGCCTTCAATGCATGAAGAACTTAGGTAAAGCAAACGGTGTCATCCGGTGTCATCTGGGGTAAAACTGGTGACAGCAGCAAAGGGAAAGGCAGGAGCCAACAGGACTGCCTCCAGGCAAACTTTAATAGGAGAAGAAGAAACAATTTATCCATTCCTGGGACAAAAAATAAAAAATAAAAACAACGAAAACAAAACAAAACAAGCTTCATGATTTCTACAGGGCTTAGAATACACTGGTGATGGTCACTGATGCACTAAAGAATTGAGCAAATGGTTGGATTTTATGGAACGTTGAATAGATGATGGTGATGATGATGATGTTGTTGATGGAGGGAGGGGAGGGGAGGGGAGGGGAAGGGAGGGGAGGGAAGGGGAGGGAAGGGAAGGGGAGGGGAGGGAAGGGGAGGGAAGGGAAGGGGAGGGAAGGGGAGGGAAGGGAAGGGAAGGGGAGGGGAGGGGAGGGGAGGGAAGGGGAGGGAAGGGGAGGGAAGGGAAGGGAAGGGAAGGGAAGGGAAGGGGAGGGAAGGGAAGGGGAGGGAAGGGGAGGGAAGGGGAGGGAAGGGAAGGGAAGGGAAGGGAAGGACAGACAGGATCCTTGAACTTTTTTCCACCCCCATGGTTACAACGCCATTCTAAGCCAATGTCATTCCTCCTTCCCAGACTATTTCAATACAGCTCTTAACTGTTCTCCTTGCTTCCCCTTGGCCTCCATCCAACCCTTCTTCATATAGTAGCCAGAGTAATACTTTTAAAAACAGAAATATAATCGTGGTTTTTTTTTTCCAGATCCTTTGATGGCTGCCCATGGCACTTTCCATAAAATCTGAAATCTGAAATTGATGAATATCTCTCCCGTGTCTGCTCTTTCAACACTGTTCTAGCACTCTGTTCTAACCACACCTTCTCTGACTTCCTCAAAAGTCCCAAATGTCTTGCCACAGCCCAGAGACTTTTCCCTGGAATGTGTCAGCTTAAATATCAATTCTTTGATCACCCAAATTAAATTACTACACTCTCTGCACAGACTCCCATAACATGCTGGGCATTTATCTCACAGTACTTACCACAATTTATAATTATACATTTATTTATATAATTGTTTGTCAGAGAATTTAAGTCCACGGGTTCAGGAAACTTGCCTGTCTTGTTTCTCACTGTGTCCCCAGCAGCTAGAACCATGCCTGACAAAGAAGAGCACTTGATGTGTATTTGCTGAGTGAATGAAAGAAAGGCTCCAGTCACCTGCTTCATACAGTGAGAGAGCAATTCCTACAGAAAAGATGGGAGGAAGAGAATCACAGGACTGGTGGGCCAGCTCTGATTCCTCACCTCTGACCACATCCCTGATCAAAACTCTCACAGGGGTAACAGAAGGCTTGACGTGTACTGCCAACGATTTTGAGCTCAGCACAGTGAGGGTTGCTCAGGGGGATGCAAAGAAGCACAAGGCTTCTCAGGAGCTCTGTGCAGGTATGGCACCTGCAGGCCCTTCAAACATGTTTGCAGAATCAGCCTCAGAAAAGAAGCTTTCAACCTGTGTCAGCCACCACCATGCAGTGGTAGGACCGTGTGTTCTGAGTAATAAGGTCGTTTTTACTTTAGACTGAAACAGGTGCAATCTTTTTACTACCTCATCCCCATAATTCTTTATTAAAATATTTATTAAAATTAATATATGAAAATTCATATATATACATGCATACATATATTTGTATATACACACACACACACACACACACACATATATATATAAATCTCAAAGGCAAAATTCAGTTCCTTGCTTGCTAGTCCTTCATCTTTGTTTTGTTTTGCTTGTTTTTTTCTCAGAATGAAACTTCAGTTGCAACACAGTTAAAACCTGGAGGGAGTGTCAAACCACCATGAAGCTATAGGCATGTTGGGCATCAGAAAAACTCGGGGTTGTGGCTCTCAGTGGCTCTCTACTTTGCCTGTACTAACAAGAGTCTTTTTTGATGCATAGTCCCTGGTAACCACAGAGAATGTTTCAGTTTCCATGTTCATAGTGCACTGTACTTCATGTTCTTATTCTTTCTATAGAGAGGAGAAAGAGGAAGGAGAGCCCTGTAGTAGAATTGTTTCTCTTTATTTGTACCAGTCATCCACTTCATCTACTTTTTAGAGAAGTATAGTTATAAATATAACCCAGACATTAGCTGAGCTCTTTAGACACCGCATCCTCAGATCCCTGTGAAGCTAAAATTCCTTGCCACTATTTCCTTAATGAAATGTACAGTCCCGTTGGCACTTCGGACCCAGGGCTATGCATATAGAAAGAGGTCAGTGTAGCCGTCAAAGGTGTGGACTGGACAGCAGAAACCCAGCTCCACCTCTTGCAAGCCATCTGACTCTGACCAATCCACGCAAGGGTCAGTTTTCTTATCTGTAAAACAGCAGTAATTAGCAAAACCCATCTCACTAGGTCATTGTGAGGATAAAAGGAGGGAATGCATGCAAAATGCTTAGCCCATGGCCGGGCCCACAAGCAGATTTCCAACACATTAGCAGTTTATCTTCAGAACTGCTGAGGGAAACACCTGTTTTCTGCTGCATGGACTTAGGCAGGAACTCAGCACTTCACAGAACTTCCATTAAAACTCACTCCCAAAAACATCTTAACTGTTTTGAAGGAAGAGGTTAGTTTTATTCTTGGCGGGTATGAGGATGGGGCAGACAGGGAAAGGGATTAAGTCTACAAGAAAGCAAAGGGCTTCAAATCGAAATTTAGTAACACCTCCTGATTCCTCTGGAGCCCCGCCCTTTCACACAGGTATCAGCTTCCCACCCACCTTCAGGCTGGATCCTGCTCACTCCCTCTCCTCTCTTCTTCCTCATCAGAACCACCACAAGGTCTTCTCTAACTAAAACAGAGCATTACTTTTGCTACTAGCTTTTGCTGAATCAATCACCACCCAAGTTACGCTCTCAGAGTTCCACTTTCCACCCCAAAGGCTTTTCCCAAAAAAGAATCCTCTGCCTGCAAAAAGGAGTATTTATTTAATCCTTACAAGAAACCTGACAGTGGGTGGCCACTGTCATCCTCATTACAGTAGAGGAAATTGGGGCTGGGAAAGGTTAAGTAACTTTCCCAGGTTTGCAGAAGTGGTAAACAGAGAGCCAAGATTTGAATCTCCGTTTGTTTGTCTTAACATCTTGTGCTTTTTCCAGTAAGACCTCAGCTTCCTTTATGGGAATCTCAATGAACTACTGGCTGTGACCCATTGGGTTTATTGGGCACACAGCCCAAAGACCCCCAGCTTATTTGTCTTAGCAATGCATGACTTTTGTGAACCTCTGCCAACAAAAGTTTCAGTGTGTATTGGAATGAACTGCCCATAAAGCTAGAAGGAGAATACAATGTAATCACTAAGTTCTTATACCTGAATTTATGGATATAACAAGGATACAGAGGACTAGAGCCACAAGACCCCTGATCTCCAAACTCTCGAAACTCTAGTCAAGAAATAGCATCAAAGAGAGAGACTGTTGAATTCCACAAGTCTCAGAAATAATGCCTTGTGCCAGAATTCATGGATTCTGAAGCTCCTTTTTCCTTAAGGCTTTAACACATCACAGAGCAACGGGTTATTTTTCTAATCTGGATTCTCCCTCTATTCTGTGGGTTCCTTGAAGGTAAAGATTCTATCTGACTCATATTTCCAACCCCATATAATCTGAATCCTCATTCTAGGCAAGTAAAACATAGGCAGCTAAGAGTAGAAAGTCCAAAAGACAATGAATTGGCTGTAAATTAACACAATCCATTTTAAAAGGTGATTCAGCGATATGCATCCAAAGTCATAAAGATGCTTATTTCCTTTGACTGTACAATTCCTCTCAGGGGTATTTATCCTTAGGAAGTTACACCAGGGAAGAAAACTCTACAGATCCTGAGTGATTAACTCGGGGTAATAATGGTGTTAGTGAAAAGAACAGAGACCTCCTAGATATGCCATAGTAAAGGAATAAAACATCACCTTGATGATACATTGCATAACCCTTAAAATTATGACCGTAGGGAGTGACAGAGCAAGATCAAAAAGACAAAAAAGCCCAAGCTAAAACTAAGGGAAGAAATTATAACATCAAATCACAAGCCCATGGTGACCATGGCTTTGGAGCACGTATCTAGAGATGGATTACATGGAAACGTGGGAAAGGAATTCAACCAGCTTCATGGCACTGGTGCATGCTACAACAGTCCAGGCACAGGTAAACCTTGTTTCCTCAATGTCTTTAGAGGAGAGCCTGGATTCTATTCTGAAATGAAAGGCAGGCAGTTGGAGCAGAGCCCGGGGTGAGAGACCACAGCTTTGCATGCAAGACATGGAGATTCCCCTTCCTGGAGCCAGACCCACACTGGCTGTAGTGTGTGATTACGCTCTCAGACCATCTGCTCAGGGGCTGTGAAGGCAGCCATGTGTCCTCCTGCCTGGACGCCAGGAGGACACCGATCACTAGTCAATCTGCTTGAAATTGCCTCCGATGATTAGTGTGTAATGACTCAGGTAGGTCACGGCCAGGGACGTTTCTGTTATTAATGCATTAGCAGCTGTAAATGGGCATTGATTCTGCACAGAGTGCAGGTTTATGGACTTGGTGGGGATAGTCTGGCCCTGTGGAGTGTAAATGGTCATTGTTGGGGGAGGAAGAACCCTGCAAGGGCATTGTACTTTGGGGAAGGGTGAGGAAGGCCAGCCAGCTCTGAGAGGAAAAACCTGACCTGAGAATATGGAAAAGAAGAATTTACATGTACCAGGGACAACTCTTGGCCCTCTCCCACATCTGAGACAGATCTAATCATATCCTTGCATTCTGAGCCCAACATATATTTCCATCTATGATTGTCTGGTCCATGATAACCCATACATTTGGATTGTTTTATTTACTTTAAATTTTATTTCACAGTCTTACCATAAATTCAGGGCCCCATTCATTGTAACATCACTAGCACTCAGCAAAAATCCAACATAATTTATCCAAAGCTATTTGTAAGTGAATGAATGAATGATAACACTACCAGGGTAAGAACGTTGACTTATTTATCAATGCCCTGGCACCCTGAGCTGGAATGTACCACAATATAGGTTTTCATGATAATTTATCCTTCTTAAACAGAGAGACTGAGGTCCAATGAGTGAGTCACCTCACCAGTGATCATGCACACACAGGCCGCCTAGTAGAAGGGATTACTGCTCAGTTATGTAACTGTTCTGAGTAACTTATCATTGTTACCATTTATTTACTTCTAACTGTATACCCAGCAGAGTTGGGGTTGGCACCTTCTGAGGCAAGAATCCTCATCTGTGGAAGTAGTTGCCTGAATTCAAAAGAAACTAGCCACATGTTTTTAAAAAATACATTCTGGCTGTCAGCACTAGGAGAAAGTTTATCTTTTTGTCTTGGAGCTTCTCAAAAGAAATCTGTAGCCTCTTCCATTCGGAAAAACCAAATTCCTTGTTTCTATAACTTATTAACCAGCCATTGTTACGTTTGTCATTTGCAATTTCCAGCCATTGCTACAGGTTTACCAATGTCTCAAACAACCTCACATTACAGTGCAGAGTAGAAACAGCAAGTAGATCTAATCTTTAGCTTAAGTGAAGAGATTTAGCAGAAATCCCAAGTCATTGTTTTCCTTAGGTCATTCTATTGGGAACTAATGAATAGGATGAAGACAAAGATTTCACCTCTCAGGTGCTCCAGTAGAAGAGGCTGCAGGTGAAGCCTGCTTTCATTTCCTCTAATTCTGTAATGCAACCCATGGGTGTGGACCAAACTGTATCAATATCAGTTATTAATACAGCAAACAGAAAGTGGCATATCAGTACTGTACTAGTCCCAGACCTACTTAGCATATTCATTTTCTTGTCCAGAAGATAATGAGTTAATTTTTGCCCACAATTGGGGGGTGGGGAGGAGCCACTGCTGGTCATAACTCAACACCCTCTGCCTTGCTGAGGTAATGATGCTTCCCTTCAACCTTTTCTTCTGTGGCCTCATTTCTATCTCTCTTGTTTATTCACTGAATTCCAAGTCAGAAGGGGTCTTAGTTATAGACTATTCTAGTTCAATTCCTTATTACTGTTATTATTTAATGAAAAAAAAAATGAAGTCAGATTGGTCAGTGTGTCAAGGATCATGTGGTCAATTCCCCAAGCCAAGCCAAGAGCCTGACTCTCTTGACTTTTGAAAGATTGGAAGGTATGGCAAGGGAGGGCTGTGAGGGGTTATGGATGACAAAAGAATGGTTTCAAAACACACAGAGTGATCATCATTCACAGAAGTCACACAACTCAATAATTCATTATATAAATATATAAATATAAATATATGCACTTGCCACTTTTGTGGGTGTCGGGGATAAAGCAGCAAGCAAGAGAGACACACATCATGCCATCAGAGTCCCTCCAGTCCAGTGGAGGAAGCAGATAATGCACAAGCAATAAATACAATAATGAGAGCACGTGAGGAGTGCTGTGGAAGATTTAAACTGGGTGAAATGATAGAGAATAATGAGGTGGGTAGTGGGGTGCCACTTTAGGATGTGTGTTTGTTATCCACGGTCCTGAAATGCTGCAATCATACACACCTTCCTTATAACTTTCATTCCTTTTTTGTCCCTCTGTTCAACAATAAGGGGAGCAAAAGAAAATCTTCTTTATTTATTTATCTGCCTATACTCTCTCATGCTTCACAGTCTTGTGTAGTCATTAAGTCCAAAAGATCCCCTGAGTTCCTAGTCCTGATCTAGAAGAGGTGAGTTAGGGAGAACAGAAAGGCTTTTACAGAGCTTGCTATGCAGCAGCTTGAGAGAGACAAGAGATACGCATATGGAATGTGTGAACACGGATGCCTGGTGCTGGGTGGCGGGTGGTCAAGTGTCAGAGCAAATGGGAAGGTCAAATGAGGGCATCGTTTTGTGTGTCCTCTACACTGTGAGAATCTAAATCAACTGGCAAGAAACCCACCCTAGGCCTGGCCATGATTTAAATTAAGGCTCTTATATTGCTCCTTCTCTTGCTTCCCCTCCCTCCTGTATTCAGCTGATGGCAGACCTCTCCCATTTTCCAGCCAACCTGCTGACTTTTAACTGGAGAGAACTCTACTTCCCTAAAGACAATCATTGTTTTTTTCTCTTTCTATTCACCTTACACTGTTCTACTCTTTGCCTGCTCCACAGAGTCCAGGCTTGGTATTTTCTTTATCCTACAAGAGGAATCAAGGAATTAAAGCACACATTTCATCAGGAGAGTCTTTAACAGAGATATATACTGAAGTGTAGGCTAAGAATAAGGAAGGGTTACTCCTGATAAGACCACAGGTAACATATTTTGGAGTCAGGAAGTAAATGCATTTGCAAGTCAAGAGATCAACATGTTTGGTTAGAATAGAATGTATCCAGGCATTCTCAGAGAGAAGGCAGTGTTGAAAGGAACCAGCTAACTGAACAAGTAACTAGATGATAGTCATATTTCAGGAATAGCAGTCCTCCAACATGTAGGATGGAATCCAGGGGACGGTGGCTCTAGGCATTAAAACCGCTAAGGAAGCCTGGAGTGATATGCCAACAGAGGGAATGCAAATGGGGCTTTTGGCAGGCCCAGGCCTCACTCCTCTCGTGGTGGTGGATGCAGATCAAGTCACAGTCAGTGGTGACTGAAGCGTGGGACTGGGCTGCCTGGGGAGAGAATGGTGTCCAGAGGGGAGTGAGCAGGGCATGGTATGATTTTAGCATTAGGCATTTGGAGTTGGAAGCGACGGCCAGAATTAAGTGCAGATAGACAGCAACATGTGCTGCACAGGACAATGGAATTCAGCGACGGATTCGGAGTGCGTTATTCTAGGCTCATCTAGGCCTTGACAAAGCAGATGTCATAGCTTTGAACAAGAATTAGAGTAGTAAGTAGAAGACAAAAGACAGCCATCATGGAGATCCAGATCAGTCTACTGTCTAACGTCAATTCTGTTTCTCCCACATACATAACACTTCATCAGACGGTGAGGTGCATCCATCTATCTACTCTTCCCCGCATCCCTCCATGTGCTCACCTGTCACTATGTCCAGCAAGTACTGTCTACCATGGCCAGGACTTCTTCATTAGAGGTTGCGGATATAATCAGAGGTTATATACTGTCTAATAACCAGAATATGACTGACACCAACCAGTTAGAATGAGCATATGCTGTAGTATCGGAGGATCATTAACTCTCTCGTTCTGGATCAAGGGCTCACGTAGGGGAATAACGCATATGGAATTGCAGGGAATGAAGATGCTTAGGGGCTTGGGACAGTAGCACTTTACCAAACTGGTAAACTACACTGGTATATACCAGCTGAGCATCAGCCTGGATGCAAGGATGGAGAATTCAGAACTGGCCCTTGTATTCACGGGGCCTCCAGCCTAGAGCTGCTCCACTGTGTGGTAGATTATTACTAGCCACGTGACACTGTTTAACTGAAAATAAACAAACTTATAAACTTAGTTCCTTGGTGGCAGCAGCTACATTTCAAGTGCTCAGTGGCCCTATCTGGCTAGTGGTTACCATACTGGACAGCACAGAGGAAGAATACTCCTATCATGACAGAAAGTTGTGTTGGAGAGCACTGGACAAAAAAAAAAAAAAGGCAAACACTAAATTAATCTTTGGTCAATTCATTAATAAACTATAATTCTGATACAGCATGCCAGGGAAGTATAATCTGACAGAAGATGGAGATCTAAGGAAGGCTTCCACTGGACCTTAATTTAAAAGTTGTAGGAAATTACTCTGAGGCTGAAGTTCAACCAAAGACCCTACTACCGCCAGCCTCCTGTAGGTTTCGTTTGTGCATACAGATCACAAAGGAAGGTGGAGAGCGAAAATCCTACATAGCTATCAGTTTGCACAAGCTAACTCGGTATCATGTACCTCAGCCAAAAGACACCAATGCAAATGGAACATTCTGGAAAAGATTTAACAATGAAAGATAACCAGACTTTGGAAGTAGTAAATGGACACTGATTTTCTAAAGCCAACAGAGACATCCACACCCTGACACAGACCAAGGCAGGACAGCCACACCAGCGCAGGCAGGATGTTAGATGTGTGTAAATTCTACATGCAGAGCTATTGCTCTCCGTCAAATCCCATGAGGAGAAGTTTCCTAACCAGCAATGTACCGTACATGTAAGTGGTGAGGAGAACCCAAGACCCAGGCCAATGTGGACTTCAGGTCACCTGCTTTCCTGATAACCAAACAACCTCCTAGAATTTGATCTTGATTCTAGGGGAAGTGACCTCATGGTCCTGGACATTGACTGAGGTTCACTGCTCCAGTGAAGCTCTGATCACAAGGAAAGCATCGAAATCTATTAGGTACACAGAAATTGGGCAGCCGTTCTAAATATCCCCAGTGAGGAGTTTTTCCATTTCTTCCCTTTTTATTTATTTTTTTAATTATCAGGTATCTACACAGTGGTATGGAGCAGCAAATTAATAGTTTTTTCCTCTTTAGACTGCAGTCGTAGATATGGAAATACCATATCCAAAGACAAATTAACATGAGCTCCTTACAACACTGTAGTAATTATCTCGGGGAGCAGAGTCTCCCCTAGGTTAGAAATTTCAGCCCCAAAACAGGGTTGGAACACGGATTCCTTTCTGAGAAGCAGTAATTTGTATCATGTTGAGAAGGTAGAGAGAAAGGTGGGAAGGTCACACATAATCTGAAAACCCATCCTTGAAACCTTCCTCCCTCCAACCCTACCCTGCTTGCTCCATCACCACAAAGGCATCTACGAGAAGGATACTGCTTGAAACAGAAAAGATAAAGTAACATGCATATTTAACTTTACACCAAATAGATCTGAACAGACTTCATGCCAAACAGCCCCTCCTTTCCACTTACAAAACCTTGCAGTTTTTAGAAAATGCTGTAGCCTGAACTTCAAAGGCATTGAAAGATAGATGTGGCATGTAGGGAATTAGACACGAAATTTCCTTTATTATTGGGAACAAAAGCTGTTGGTCTAATCTCCTGTGTGATACACGCTTTAGCTGATCAGGGTTACACTAAGTCACTCTGATGTAGCAAACAGCGAATACACCATCTTTTTTTCTTTCTTTCTATCTCCTCCTTCCTCTACCATTCACATATGCAAATTCTGTAGCCAAAAGGGGAGTCATGCAGTACCACTGAGGGTAAAGAATTCCCTTTGATCAGCCTCCTCCAGGCCTGGAGTTCCCCAGCCTCGGATTCTACCTGCCCCTTTATGATTTTTGATGCATCAAATTATATTCCACCAATCTCAGAAGTAGGACATGTTAAAAAATTCTGAAACCTTACAAAGGGAAGCTACGTCTTGAAAAAAATATATTTCCTTTAGTTAACCTTTTAAAACTTGGATATTTATTGTTAAATTATTGCAGACTGATTCATAAAACAAGTTGTTTGCTGACAGAACTGCTGCAGAGGAAAGCGGATGTCCGAGATTTTTACAGAGGTGCTCATATACCAACACCACCACCTCAAATGCTAGTGTATCATAAAAAGTAAGAGTCGGGGAAATCAGAGAAAATACTGCTGGCTTCACCAAAAATCAAGTCCTTGCGCACAATGAGAAAGGCAGACAGTGGAAAGCGCTTACTTGCTAAAAACAAATGAAATTTCTGAAATGTACCTCAGCATCTTAAAGTACCGAATCTCTTTTTCTGCAGTAATTTTTATATAGTAGTAATGTATTCTGGCCCAAAATGAATTGTTCTTTAAATGCCTCAAGAAACAGGTGGTCTCACGAACTGATCTGTTTTTGCCGGCATTTCCTTCTGCTTTGCAGGGTCATGCAACTGGGAGAGAGGGACAAGATATCTCCTAATGAGAAGAGCTTAGGGAACAAAAGCACATTTCATTTTAACCCCCAGCCAGTAGTGGTAGGGTTAACACCCAGACACACACACACATTTCCTGTGTTCCTTGTGGGGGTTCTGCCTAGCAAACCCTCCCCTCACCTCTGAATCCAATGCAGTAGTGCAGAAAAGAAAGACACAGGCAGGCAGCACAGTGTTTGTGGGGACTTCAGGCCTGCTGAAGAGAGCTTTTCATCTCGAACACGATCAAAGAAATAGATGTATTTATGGAATGAAGGTTCAAAAGTGGTCGCACTTACTGAATGCTGAGTCCGATCAAGGAAGCTGTAAGTGCCACTGGCATGAGTTCTGTGAGCAGTTTCCTAGGGAAGAAGAGAGGGGAAGACTTTAGGATGGAGGAATGTATTCTTGTATTGTGCCTTTACCTTTTTTGTCATAGTCACATCTGGCTAACCTCTAAAATAGGCTCTTGATACTGTGAATTGGACAACAATGACAGTGGTGGTGGTAATGATGATGATGACGATGAAAATGATTAAGATCAAGTCTTTCAACATATTTTCATTTAATTCTTTCACACTCCAATAGGAAGGTGTTACAATTTTCTCTATTTCAGAAGAGGAAACCAAGGCTCAGATAGCTCAAGTAAGTTACACAAAATATGCATGTAGGTAGTAGAGCCTGGATTTGAAGTTGGCAATTGGACATCAAAGTTTAGAATCACTCTGCTGTACTCTTGCCTGACACAGCGAGCTCTATGCCACAGGATGTTTTCAAGGAAAGATGAGAAGCCAATCTTTCAGAGATATTATTGTGGATTTTCCTGCATGGAGTTAGGTGAAACGAAAAAAACTCTAAATATCTTTTCAACCCTAGAACTCTGGGATTCTATAACGCTCAATCCCATGATGGCTAACATTCAAAGTGACTCCATTTTGCAATGAATAAAACTGTGATATAAGGTGTCCCATCAAAAATCAATTTCATAAACATGGCTATCATCACCCTATCAGGAGTAAGATCTACGTCCATTAATATTTAAATAAACCAAATATCACACAACCTGCAAAGGGCCATTACAATCTCATGTATTTCAGTGAGTTGGGGAAGAGGTCATCTCCAACCAGAAAGATTTACTTAATAGATCTGAAAGAGTTACATGGCACCCGGTAACCAAGAGAGTTGATCCCGTCCCGTTCGCCCTCTGGGAGACACTTAAGTAGAAGAGATGGGATTAATTTTCAGGGTTCTAGAATATTCATCTAGTGCTCTATTTACTCCTCTCAAGTAGTGACACAACGTATACCCAGATTCGATGTAACTCACAAGTTTAGGAGCTTCATTATAAACATTATTCACAGATATACATTTGGAAAATATGCTCCCTTTCTTAATATCTTAACATCCCTGCCGAGCAGGGAGCCCGAGGCGGGACACGATCCCGGGACTCCAGGATCATGACCTGAGCTGAAGGCAGACACTTTAACAACTGAGCCACCCAGGCACCTGATGGACTTTCTTTTTCAAATCTTCATATTTGCTGAGGCCACTGATATTGATAACTTAGAACATCTGAGAACACCGAGTGGTGTCAAAATACTGGAAGAAGAGATCTGTATCTGGAGAAGCCTGCAGGTATACACAGCTATGAAGTGGTGAGGATGGTGGTGACAGGGGTCATTAATCGGTCCTTTCTTCCTTTCTTTCATTTATCCATAGTGTCCCAGTCATCCAAGGCTTTGCTACCTATTAGCTTTCTGAACATGATCGAGTCACTTAGCTTTTCCTTTTCTTAGCTTCTTTATCTATAAAATGAGAATAAATATACTACCTACCTCAACAGACTGAGGTAAATATTAAAAGTTAATATTTGGGGGCGCCTGGGTGGCTCAAATGGTTAAGTGTCTGCCTTTGGCTCAGGTCATGATCCCGGGGTCCTGAGATCAAGCCTCAATTGGGCTCCCGGCTTAGCAGGGAGCCAGCTTCTCCCTCCCCCTCTGCCTCGCCCCCTGCTCATGTTCTCTCTCTCTCTCTGTATCTCTGTGTCTCAAATGAATGAATGAAATCTTTAAAAAAATTAAAAAATAATAAAAGTTAATATTTGTAAGGCACTTAGCATTGTGTCTGGCACAAAATCAGTGCTGTTTAAGAGTTGTTTATTATTATTGAAATATATACAATATTTTATTAGTTTCAGGTGTACAACATAGTAATTCCACAATTATATACATTATTAAATGCTCAGCACAGTAAATAGAGTTACCACCTCTCATGATACAAAGTTATTATGATACCATTGACTATATTCCCTAAGATGTACTTTTCATCCCCATGACTTACTCATTTTATAACTGGAAGTTTGTATAAAAGCTCATTATTATTTCTTAAGCCCCTTTTTATGTCAAGCACTGTCCTCTTGGTGCCTACAGTCCATGGGCACTCAGTCAGGAATGCTGGGGAAGACTTTGCCAAGGAAGTGGCAATGGAGCTGAGATCTTCACGCTGAGAGGAATGTAACGACATGAAATGAAAGAACAGGATTTGGGAAAAGGAGGTAGGAACAGTTAGGAAATGAAGAGTCAAAGTATACAGTTATCTTCTATAAATTCATACAATGCCTCAGTTGGAGAATTATCTCTGTCTTAATAATAATAAAAACCTTAATGATTATAATAGAAAAATAGTAGTAGTAATAGTTCTATTGAACCCATAGTATACCCAGGCTTTGTATCAAAATATGCATTCATCTTCTTATTTATGAAAAATGGTGATAGCTCCTATCATCAAGTTCAACCTTCTTTTTTGGTTGTTGTTGTTTTTTATTTTTATTGTTATGATAATCACCATACATTACATCTTTAGGTTTTTTTAATTTTTTATTGTTATGTTAATCACCATATATTACATCATTAGTTCTTGATGTAGAGTTCCATGATTCATTGTTTGTGCATTACACCCAGTGCTCCACGCAGAACGTGCCCTCCTCAATACCCATCACCAGGCTAACCCATCCCCCTACCCCCCTCCCCTCTAGAACCCTCAGTTTGTTTTTCAGAGTCCATCATCTCTCATGGTTCGTCTCCCCCTCCAATTTCCCCCCTTCATTCTTCCCCTCCTGCTATCTTCTTCTTTTTTTTTTCTTAACATATATTGCATTATTTGTTTCAGAAGTACAGGTCTGTGATTCCACAGTCTTCCACAATTCACAGCACTCGCCATAGCACATACCCTCCCCAATGCCTATCACCCAGCCATCCCATCCCTCCCACACCCCCACCACTCCAGCAACCCTCAGTTTGTTTCCTGAGATTAAGAATTCCTCATATCAGTGAGGTCATATGATACATGTCTTTCTCTGATTGACTTACTTCACTCAGCATAACACCCTCCAGTTCCACCCACGTCGTTGCAAATGGCAAGATCTCATTCCTTTTGATGGCTGCATAATATTCCATTGTATATATATACCACATCTTCTTTTATCTATTCATCTGTCGATGGACATCTTGGCTTTTTCCACAGTTTGGCTATGGTGGACATTGCTGCTATAAACATTGGGATGCACGTACCCCTTCGGATCCCTACATTTGTATCTTTGTGGTAAATACCCAGCACTGCAATTGCTGATCTTATGGTAGCTCTATTTTCAACTTTTTGAGGAACCTCCATACTGTTTTGCAAAGTGGTTGCACCAGCTTGCATTCCCACCAACAGTGTAGGAGGGTTCCCCTTTCTCCGCATCCCCGCCAACATCTGTCGTTTCCTGACTTGTTAATTTTAGCCATTCTGACGGGTGTGAGGTGGTATTTCATTGAGGTTTTGATTTGGATTTCCCCGATGCCGAGCGATGTGGAGCACTTTTTCATGTGTCTCTTGGCCATTTGGATGTCTTCTTGGAAAAATGTCTGTTCATGTCTTCTGCCCATTTCTTGATTGGATTATTTGTTCTTTGGGTGTTGAGTTTGATAAGTTCTTTATAGATTTTGGATACTAGCCCTTTATCTGATACGTCATTTGCAAATATCTTCTCCCATTCTGTCAGTTGTCTTTTGGTTTTGTGGACTGTTTCTTTTGCTGTGCAAAACCTTTTTATCCTGATGAAGTCCCAATAGTTCATTTTTGCCGATGCTTCCCTTGACTTTGATGATGTTTCTAGGAAGAAGTTCTGCGGCTAAGGTGGAAGAGGTTACTGCCTGTGTTCTCCTTTAGGATTTTGATGGACTCCTGTCTCACGTTTAGGTCTTTCAACCATTTGGAGTCTATTTTTGTGTGTGGTGTAAGGAAATGGTCCAGTTTCATTCTTCTGCATGTGGCTGTCCAATTTTCCCAACACCATTTGTTGAAGAGATTGTCTTTTTTCCATTGGACATTCTTTCCTTCTTTGTCGAAGATAAGTTCACCGTAGAGTTGAGGGTCCATTTCTGGGCTCTCTATTCTGTTCCATTGATCTATGTGTCTGTTTTTGTGCCAGTACCGTACTGTCTTGATGATGACAGCTTTGTAATAGAGCTGGAAGTCCGGAATTGTGATGCCGCCAGCTTTGCTTTTCTTTTTCAAGATTCCTCTGGCTATTCGGGGTCTTTTCAAGTTCCATACAAATTTTAGAATTATTTCTTCCATTTCTTTGAAAAAAGTGGATGGTATGTTGATGGGGATTGCCTTGAATGTGTCGATTGCTCTAGGTAGCATTGACATCTTCACAATGTTTGTTCTTCCAATCCACGAGCATGGAACATTTTTCCATTTCTTTGTGTCTTCTTCAATTTCTTTCATGAGTATTTTATAGTTTTTTGAGTATAGATCCTTTGCCTCTTTGGTTAGATTTAGTCCTAGGTATCTTACGGTTCTGGGTGCAATTGTAAATGGGATTGACTCCTTAATTTGTCTCTCTTTTGTCTTGTTCTTGGTGTACAGGAATGCCACTGATTTTTGTGTATTGATTTTATATCCTGCCACTTTACTGAATTCCTGTATGAGTTCTAGCAGTTTTGGGGTGGTGTCTTTTGGGTTTTCCACATACAGTATCATATCATCTGCAAAGAGTGAGAGTTTGACTTCCTCTTTGCCGATTTGGATGCCTTTGATTTATTTTTGTTGTCTGATTGCTGTGTTGAATAGCAGTGGTGAGAGTGGACATCCCTGCCGCGTTCCTGACCTTAGGGGGAAAGCTCTGTTTTTCCCCATTGAGAATGATATTCGCTGTAGGTTTTTCATAGATGGCTTTTATGATATTGAGGTAGGTACCCTCTATCCCTATACTCTGAAGAGTTTTGATCAAGAAAGGATGCTGTACTCTGTCAAATGCTTTTTCTGCATCTATTGAGAGGATCATATGATTCTTGTTCTTTCTTTTGTTAATGTATTGTATCACGTTGATTGATTTGCGGATGTTGAACCAAACTTGCAGCACAGGGATAAATCCCACTTGGTCGTGGTGAATAATCCTTTTAACGTACTGTTGGATCAAACTGGCTAGTATTTTGGTGAGAATTTTTGCATCCATGTTTATCAAGGATATTGGTGTGTAATTCTCCTTTTTGATGGGGTCTTTGTCTGGTTTGGAGATCAAGGTAATGGTGGCCTCATAAAACGAGTTTGGAAGTTTTCCTTCCATTTCTATTTTTTGGAACAGTTTCAGGAGAATAGGTATTAATTCTTCTTGAAATGCTTGGTAGAATTCCCCTGGGAAGCCATCTGGCCCTGGGCTTTTGTTTGTTGGGAGATTTTTGATGACTGCTTCAATTTCCTTAGTGGTTACAGGTCTGTTCAGGTTTTCTATTTCTTCCTGGTTCAGTTTTGATAGTTGATACATCTCTAGGAATGCACCCATTTCTTCCAGGTTATCTAATTTGCTGGCATAGAGTTGCTCATAATACGTTCTTATAATTGTTTGTATTTCTTTGGTGTTGGTTGGGATCTCTCCTCTTTCATTCATGATTTTGTTGATTTGGGTCATTTCTCTTTTCTTTTTGATAAGTCCGGCCAGGGGTTTATCAATCTTGTTAATTCTTTCAAAAAACCAGCTCCCAGTTTCGTTGATCTGTTCTACTGTTCTTTTGGTTTCTATTTCATTGATTTCTGCTCTGATCTTTATGATTTCTCTTCTCCTGCTGGGTTTAGGCTTCATTTGCTGTTTTTTCTCTAGCTCCTTTAGGTGTAGGGTTAGGTCGTGTATTTGAGACCTTTCTTGTTTCTTGAGAAAGGCTTGTATTGCTATATACTTTCCTCTCAGGACTGCCTTTCTTGCATCCCAAAGATTTTCAAAAGTTGTTTTCATTTTCATTGGTTTCCATGAATTTTTTGAATTCTTCTTTAATTTCCTGGTTGACCCATTCATTCTTTAGTAGGATGCTCTTTAGCCTCCATGTATTTGAGTTCTTTCCGACTTTCCTCTTGTGATTGAGTTCTAGTTTCAAAGCATTGTGGTCTGAAAATATGCAGGGAAAAATCCCAATCTTTTGGTACCGGTTGAGACCTGATTTGTGACCTAGGATGTGATCTATTCTGGAGAATGTTCCATGGGCACTAGAGAAGAATGTGTATTCTGTTGCTTTGGGATGGAATGTTCTGAAAATGTCTGTGAAGTCCATTTGGTCCGGTGTGTCATTTAAAGTCTTTATTTCCTTGTTGATCTTTTGCTTAGATGATCTGTCCATTTCAGTCAAGGGGTGTTAAAGTCTCCCACTATTATTGTATTGTTGTCAATGTGTTTCTTTGTTTCTGTTATTAATTGCCTTGTATAATTGGCTGATCCCATGTTAGGGGCATAGATATTTACAATTGTTAGATCTTCTTGTTGGATAGACCCTTTAAGTAGGATATAGTGTCCTTCCTCATCTCTTATTACAGTCTTTGGTTTAAAATCTAATTTGTCTGATATAAGGATTGCCACCCCAGCTTTCTTTTGGTGTCCATTAGCCTGGTAAATGGTTTTCCACCCCCTCACTTTCAATCTGGGGGTGTCTTTGGGTCTAAAATGAGTCTCTTGCAGACAGCATATGGATGGGTCTTGTTTTTTAATCCAATCTGATAGCCTGTGTCTTTTGATTGGGGCATTTAGCTCATTTACATTCAGGATAACTATTGAAAGATATGAATTTAGTGCCATTGTATTGCCTATAAGGTGACGGTTACTGTATATTGTCTGCGTTCCTTTCTGGTCTATGCTGCTTTTAGGCTCTCTCTTTGCTTAGAGGACCCCTTTCAATATTTCTTGGAGGGCTGGTTTTGTGTTTGCAAATTCCTTTAGTTTTTGTTTGTCCTGGAAACTTTTTATCTCTCCTTCTATTTTCAATGACAGCCTAACTGGATATAGTACTCTTGGCTGCATATTTTTCTCGTTTAGTGCTCTGAATAGATCATGCCAGTCCTTTCTGACCTGCCAGGTGTCTGTGGGTAGGTCTGTTGCCAATCTAATGTGTCTACCATTGTAGGTTACAGATCTCTTCTCCCAATCTGCTTTCAGGATTTTCTATTTGTCTCTGAGACTCATAAGTTTTACTATTAGATGTCGGGGTGTTGACGTATTTTTATTGATTTTTTAGAGGGGTTCTCTGTGCCTCCTGGATTTTGATGCCTATTTCCTTCCCCACATTAGGGAAGTTCTTTGTTATAATATGCTCCAATATACCTTCTGCCCCTCTCTTTCTTCTTCTTCTGGGATCCCAATTATTCTAATGTTGTTTCATCTTATCGTATCACTTATCTCTCGAATTCTGCCCTCGTGATCCAGTAGTTGTTTATCTCTCTTTTTCTCAGCTTCTTTATTTTCCATCATTGGTCTATATTGCTGATTCTCTCTTCTGCCTCATTTATCCTAGCAGTTAGTGTCCCCATTTTTTATTGTACCTCATTAATAGCCTTTTTGATTTCGACTTGTTAGATTTTAGTTCTTTTATTTCTCCAGAGAGGGTTTCTCTAATAACGTCCATGCTTATTTCAAGCCCAGCTAGTATCTTTAAAATCATGATTCTGAACTCTAGGTCCAATATCATACTAATGTCCGTATTGAGTACGTCCATGGCAGACGGTACTACCTCTTGTTCTTTTTGTTGAGGTGATTTTTTCCGTCTTGTCATTTTGTCCAGAGGAAAAGAGATGAATGAGAGAACAAAATGCTAACAGAGTAACAACATCCCCAGAAAATATACTCTAAACAAATCAGAAAAGACCTGAAACCAGGGGAAAAGAGAGGGAAAGAAAGAAAAAAGAAAGAGAAATAAAAAAGATAAAAAGATAAAAACAAACAAAAACAAAACAAAACAAAAAAAACAGAATACGATCAAATATGATCAGGCTGGTGCATATATCAGTGCCACACACTAGAATTTGGGCGTATTTTGGTCTGTTAGAAGAAAGTGCCTCCCAAAATTTAAAGAAAGAAAGACTTATGTATGTACAAAATAAGGGTTGATACGATGAAGGGATGGAATATGAGTGTAAAGATGAAAATTATAAAAAATTTTATAAAAGGAATTGATAAGAAGTTGTTTGAAAAAAGAAAGAAGAGAATTTAAAAAAAAAGGAGGGGAGAGAATGTGATCAGGCAGGAGACTAGAACAAAGCCATACACTAGAGATTTAGGGTATATTTTGATATGTTAGAAGAAACTGTATCTCAAAATTTTAAAGAGAGAACAACTTATATATATGTGCCAAAAATAAGCATAACTACTATGAAGGGATAGAATATGGCTCTAAAAAGGAAAAATAAAAATGTTTTTTTTAAAGGGATCGATAAGATGTTGGTTGAAAAAGGGAAAAAGAAAAATTTTAAAAAAAAGACAGTTAAAAAAATTAACTTTGAAAGACTACAGAATCATGGTAAAAAAGCCATGAATTCTAGGTGCAATATTCCCCTAGCACTGGAGTTGGGCCATTCTCATTGATCAGTAAACTTGGTTTTGGCTGGCTGTTCATGCTGATCTTCTGGGCGAGGGGCCTGTTGCTGTGGTTCCCAAATGTCTTTGCCGTAGGCGGAATTGCCCCGCCCTTGTCAGTCCAGGCTAAGTAATCTGCTCGGGTTTGCTCTCAGGAGCTTTTGTTCCCTGCAAGCTTTCCGTACAGCTTTGGAGGACGAGAGTGAAAATGGCAGCCTTCCAATCTCTGCCCCAGAGGAGCGGAGAACTCGGGGCCCTGCTCCTCAGTGCGCCCCCAGAGAAAAGCAGTCACTCCTGTCTCCCCGGTCTCCGGCCGCACTCCGTGCTCACCCGGCCCGTGACCGAGCGTTTGTATCTCTGGCACCCGAGTCAGTGTGGAGTCTCCAAACCCAGCAGATCCCTGTGGTGCGCTCCCGTGCCGCTCCTCCCGGGGGAGGAAGAGGAGTCTCCCCGGATCTGCTGCTTGTTGAGTCCCTGCTGGAGGAGCAGTGGCCCGAGTGGGCCACGGATCACAGTTTATGGCAACCCCGAGCTGAGAGCCCGCACCTTGGCTCCGTCTCTACAGCCGGCTTCCCTCCTCTGATACCCAGGAGCTCTGCCACACTCAGGCATCCCCGGTCTTTCTGTGACCCTGAGGGTCCTGAGACCACACTGTCCCGCGAGGGTTCCACCCCCCGCTTAGCCACTGGAGCGACGTCCCTCAGCAGAGCCTACTTCTAAAAGTTCCAATTTTGTGCCCCGCTGCTCTATCACTTGCCAGAAGCAGCAACGGAGGCCCCCTCCCCCGCCGTCTACCCTCCCGAATATCACCACAGATTCACTTCTCCGCATGTCCTACCTTCTAGAAAGTGGTCGCTTTTCTGTTCAGAGAGTTGTTGCTATTCTTACCTTCAATCTCCTGTTGAGTTCGTGTTCAGAATGGTTTGATACCTATCCAGCTGAATTCCTGAGACCAGACAAAATCCAGCTCTCCTACTCCTCTGCCATCTTGCTCTCAAGTTCAACCTTCTTAACCCTTGCCCCTCCCTCCTCCAGTCACTTCCTCCTTCCCTTCATACACTCACCAACATACTCTAGGATCCAGCTAAAATGAACTATTTTAAAGACATAAGTCCACCCAAGTGTGAACTTCTCTCTGTTGCTTTCATTGATTTGTCCAGCTGGACTGAATTTTTTCCAGGGGCCCTGTGGTCTTTCACACACCCTTCTCTCTGAAAAGTATCATACACTCTAACCTACTGTAGAGTTGGCCTGCTCAGGCTGTGAACTCCTGGAGGACAAGGACAATGTTTTATTCAACTTGGTAGCCTCATCATCTGCCACAGCACCCAGCCACTTAGCAGAAGCTCACTACACTGGACAGCATATAAGCAGTGATTCCTCATTTGCCCAAAGTGGTACACCTCCAAGGAAGGGCACTGACCTTCATTCCAGAGGGCGGTTCTCCCTAAGCAAGTGAGAAAAATCTAAGATGCTCTCTAGAGTTCCAGAAGAGTTATGTATGTTAAAACAAAACAGAACAAAACAAAACAAAGATTGTTCTGACTTTGCAATTTATTACTCTTGCAAACTACCTAAAGAGCAATTCATGACCAGAGAGAATCTTGGGCCCCAATGGAATTGGGTGGAATGTTCATCATACTGAGACTATGCTGGAGCCAAAAGGCTGCAAGTGAACAAAACGTGAAAAGGACATCAGAATAAAGTCAGGCAGAACAGAGTGAAGGCTCACTTTCTGCATTAGCTGCCCTCACCTCTGCACTCATCAGAATGGACGCACAAAATAGCGAACCAATTACTTCCAAAACATTGGAGTTGATGACCCCTGGGCAGGCAGCGTGCAGTTTAACGTTTTCGCTCCACAAATAGGGCTGGATACTACAGTGTTTCCACTCCTACAGACTGTCACATAGCGCTTCAGGGTTTCTTTACCTGGATGACCACAGTGAACTGTGGAAATCACCTTCTGGCTCCAGGCTTGCACCTCTCATCCCTCCACAGGGCAGGTACAACAATCTTTACAGAATGTGACTGTGACTATATTACTTGTTTAAACCCTGCACTGATTCCATTCAGGACAAAGCCTGTATCTTGAGACAACCTGACATCCTGCATGCTGTGCTTCTGGCTACAGCTCCAGCTTTATTCATTTATTAACCTCCCTCTGAACCCCTAGTGTACCAGCCCCAGGGACCTTCCAGTTCTGGATCACACCTTACTCGTCACCTGCCACAGGGATGTGTAAATGCTGCATCTTCGGCCTGGGATGCTCTTCAAATCCATTAACTCCCATTCATCATGACTTTCTTATGGAAACCCCTACTACATGGTCTCAAGAGCCCTTCCTTCATAGCACACATCACAGCTGTCATGGAACAGTTACAAATGATTTGATTCACATCTGCCTGTCTCCACTACGTTAGCTCCATGAGGGCAGGGACTGCATCTATTCTGCTCATCATTTTAACTCCAGCTCTGACCACAATATTGTGGATATGAAGGCATTCAATATATATTTGCCAAGGGAAGGATAGATGGAAGGGAGGAGGAGTGGAAAGAAGTCTTCCTCACCCTGTTGCTAACTTTAGACATGCTTTGGCTGACTACACAGCTTCTCTGAGTTATTCCCCTCCCCTCTACCCCATCTCTGCCTAGCATAGATACAGAAATCATGTCTGGAGTATAAGATCCTGGCTCCATTAGGGCTGTGTTCAATAGGGATGAAATCTCACCTGATCTCAGGTCAATTTTCTCCCAGGAATTTGGAGGGCACTCTTCAGTTTTTACTAGTTCCTAGAACTGAGAACTCAGTAATTGTGGTGTCACCATTCTCTGCCATGTGTTCAGTGAGAAGAAGAAAAGGAGTCAGGCTCTGGAGCAAGAAGAATGGACCAGAGAAAAGAACAGGCAAGACTGGAGGGGCCATGGGAGGGAGGTTTCTGGGTAGGGCTGAGACTCACTCCTATACTGTGTAATATATATCCCCATTTTTTGAGCTACTTTGAGTGGGCTTCTGTTACTTGCCAATGAAGAGCCATGGGTAAGATATTGATCTCAAAGGATGGTATCTCACCCGGCTAGGGGGATTCTCCACCAGCCCTTCATTCAGATTAGCCAGCTGTATCTTAATCAGTGATTGTGAGTGGGTGCACGCTCTCCAACCGTACCCAGGTGTCTGAAGTTTAACTGTCCTTGAAAGGGGTGTGAAGCTGCATCAAGCACAGAGTAATGCAGCTAGTACCATATGGGCTTATTATGTGCAATTTGGCAATGATGTGGCATCGAGATGCTAGTACTGATCACACCTGGGATGGGAGGAGACCAAGCCAAAGTGGGGAGTACACTGCAGTTTCCTTAGGTTGAAGATAGAGACCCTCCCCAAGGGAATCCAGTGACTCTCAGCCATGTAACACAAGGCTGCTGCCCAAAGGCTGCTACTGCAGGTGGATGACTGGATCAGCCACACGTGGTCATGCAAACAATTCAATGCCCCTATTCTGAGCTTGAGATTGAGAACCAGTATGTCATTTTATTGTCAATGTGTGGTTTACTTCCTAGGGAGAGCCATGGGTTAAAGACCATCTCCCATTGTGATCACACATAAATAAACATTCTACGCAGCAAGGACAGCAGGGGATACTTTGAAAGTTGATTGTCCCACATCATCTTTTTGCATCCTACCGCATCCCTTCAGATGCTTAGTCTCTGTGTTGAGTATCCCCAAAATATTATTTTCTTCCCCCTGTATTTGTTAAATGTAAGTGACTGAGCTGAACAAGAACAAAATCCAAAAGCCAGTAGTTCTAAACTGAAATTGAATGCCCCATGCCCTCTCATATCACTAGCTGGTCCCATGCCTGAGATTCTGTTCTTTCTTTGTCTGCTCAGTAACCATGGACCTATTTCTCATGTCCCCAGGGAGCCCTCACCAGCCACAATGAAAAGCTCCCCCTTCCCCACACTTAGTACTCCACACTCACAGTGGTCTCTATGTCCTTTCCAATGGATTTACAGTCCTCAGCACCTTAAAGCCCTAGGCTGTGCTTTATCTTATTTATGAGTGACAGTATTTTATAGATTTTGGACAGAGAATTGGGTTCAAATTAATTCTCTCATTCATTAAGCTATGTAACTTTGGGCAAGCTGCTCAATCTCTCTGAGCCTCAGTTTTCTTCTCTATCAATTGGGGATAATAATGCCCTCCTCAGAGGATTGGTGTGAAGACTGCACAATGTAATTATCTGGCATTGCTACTCAACAAATGTTTATCATACCAGATATCCAAGAATGATGCCTACTTGGTCAACAACAGTCTTTCCAATAAAAAAAAAAAAGTCTTAATGTTCCTGGCAAAATTCTGCCAGAGGTTAAGATTATCCAGAGTCCAGGCATACCAGCAGCCAACACAGCATGTGGCACATAGTAAGTGCTCAATAAGATTTCTGAAAATAAAAGACTAATGAGGCCCTTCCCTTAATGATGAAACACAATTGTAGCTATTTCAAGGCTTGTATTTGACTTGTCATACTGTCTAAATGCAATAAACATCAATTAGCCTGCCTTGCTACATTTAATTTGGCTGTTCTCACCTGTCCAGCAGGGGCTCAGGTAAAGTATCTGTGATTTCTCCCTGGGAAGCTTCTTCCCAGTCTCCCTCCCTAGGGAAGCAAACTTCTACTCAAAGCTCCAGGGACCTTCGAAAGACTAACGATATTACACCCCACATGCCACCCTCCTTTGAGGCTTATTGTTGGTGTGTTTAATTTCCTGTCTTGGCCTTACAGGAGATTTCTAATGTTTGGGCTGTAGGGTATGTTCTGATTAAAAATAATCCTCCCAATTACGGGTTGGCATGAGCCTCCCATCACACGCACTCTGCCACCAGTCTCTGCTTCCCTGTCAGCAATAATTGTGTCTGCAGTGCCTAACTGTAAATGAAAACCCAAGGGGCAAGTTTGGGTCCCTGGTTCCCGGGCCGCACTGGATCTTTTAATTTGCACTGTCTGTCAAAAAGATGCTGCTATGTGTACTCCAAAGAAATCCTGAGACTCTCAGATTCAAGGCTAGAAAGAGCAAAGGTACCACAGCCTTCTTGGAGAAATTGTATTTGAACCCGCCAGAGATAACAGGGTTTGTGTAAGGCAACAGGGCTCTTTTTATTCTGCTCCAAACTTTAGCTACACTTGTATAAAAAGGGAAGCTGAACTCTAGGGAAATTTCAAGTTGTATTTATATTATTTTCTCTACCAAGTACATGGAACAGGACATTGAAGTCAAAGTATGCAATAACAACTCTGTGAAAGGAAATATACATGAGACCTGATTATTTTAATTTAAATAAAATTAAAACTTTCTGGGTGTGGAGTGAGGGGAAAGAGGTCTGTGCTTTCAGCTGGGAAATATCATCAATTCCTTCTTGTACAAGCAGAGAGATCACCCTATAGGCAGGCCAACTCTAGGCACTTAAAATATTGTGTTGAGTCAAAAAGTGTGACTTGGAGACAGTATTGAGCAAAGTTCTGTGTTAGGAGTAATGAAGGGTAGGATACTTTTGGTGCACCTCTATACACCACATCTCTTTTTCTAAGGATAGCACCTGACCAGGAAAGCACCTGGTCCTGATCATATTCACTCACCTTGTTTCTCCCTGGATGGATGATAGGAAGCAGAGATACCTGACCCTCAGATGAACATTAAGGGCCCTATCTCAGGAGGACAATGTGCCACTATGTCCGTCTGTAGGCAGGCAATTTACACAGTGATGCAGAATGAGGGCCAAGGGCACCTTCTGAGAGCAGCTACAATGGACAAGGAGAAAGCACAGCAGAGCAAGTCCATCTGGGGAAAGCGGGGTGAATAGAGTCAAAGCAGAGAGAAGCAGAGGAGCCCACACAGAATGGAAGGGAGAGAGTTTGCACAGCTTGTCACCTGGGTTCCAGAAGCATTTATATTTCTTATGCCACCACTCCCAATGCCCCGCTGAACATCTTACACTGAGGATAAATACGAGATTCCAGTGTGTCTTTCCAAGAAAGTGTGCCTTTGGCTAGCCTAGCTTTGGTGGGTTTCTGTTATTTACAGAATACGTTTTGGTGACTGAGTTATCCAGGTAAGACCTATGCAGGACTACTCGGAGAAGCTGTTCAAGCCCAGGCAACTGTGCCGATGAAGACTGCCATACGGATCAGACACTGGCAAACTATGGACCATAAGTCAGATCCAACACATGGCCTGTTTTTGCAAATAAAGTTTCATCTGGACACAGCCACTCTCATTCATCTATGTATTATCTATGGCCATATTCATGTGACAACAGAGATGAATAGTTATCATAGGCTTTATGGCTTAGAGACCCCAAAATATTTATTACTTGGCCCTTTATAGAAAGACTGCCACCCCTGGATATATGTGGTTTACATAGATTCCCACAGAGATTCATGAAGATCTAAATAAATAAATATATAAATAACAATAATAAAAATCCTAACTGTTATGATCACTATCCAATACTGAGCATCTACTATGTACCAGGCATTTTACTTACAAAATCCCCTGTGGGCATGATATCCCTTATTTCCCTTTTGATATGATGAACTAAACATTGAAGAATCTGAAAGAATTTGCCCCAGGTCTTACCATGAGTAATCAGCAAAGGCAGCATCTAAATCTAAGTGACTCCAAAGATCATACTTTCAACCAATATTTGGTACACCTGTCATTTTTTAAAAATGGAGATATTGTCTAGTTTGGCTTTTTTGGGGGGCCCTCGGACTCATTTCTAGCCGGAGGAGAGAAAGTGTGACCACCAACTTCAAAAAGCAACTTCCCCAAAATAGTTTCCTTTACCAATCCTGTGAGCCCAGAGAATTTCACATTTCCACCACTTAAAGGGAGGATTTTTCTGTGGCCTATTTCCTTAGAGGTACAGGGGTCAGGGCAAAGTAAATCAGGGAGAGGAAAGATTTCTAATTCCTGCAGACAGATTCTTAGGTTGAATGATAAAAGACGGGCAGAAATGGATAGGAATCACTGGCTGATTACTGGTGTTGCACAAAACTGTTTGGGAGACAAAAATCCTCCTTCGCATCATAGCAAAATGGCCAGTGAGTTCTTTCCACCAAGAGGAATGAGGCTTCTCACCAAATGTTCATGAGTTCACATGAACTGAGTCTACCCAAATGCATCAGTGTCTGAAGCTGGCCTGATACAAACTTGGTATCAAGGAGACCAAAGGATCTCATCCATGTAGAAACCACGAAAACTTCTCACAGAAAGAACTCAGGATGGAAAGAGAGGACCAACCACTGCAAAAATCTGACACAGAAAGCTATGCTGCTTCAAGTGAAAAGAAAGTGGTAACAGAGAGGGCAACGCGCCAGGCTCCAGCAGCAGGGCCTGAAGAGAAAGGAGACCGCCCCCCTTGTGGTTTCTACCCCATGTGGTTTCCACTCTCATCTCAAATATTACTTCCTTAGCAGAGCCTCCCAGATCCCTCTCCGCAGCAAATCTAGGACACACTCCTTCTCTTCATATTTATCTCAGTTATAACTATACAGCAAAACATCACCATTTGATTAGTATCTGCCTCTCCTGCTGAACTCCATGACTGAATACTCATGAGGACACAGACACCGAGGGTTTCGTTCCCCACCGAATGCTCTACACCTAACACAGTACATGGAACAAAACTGGTGCTCATTAAATATTTGCTGAATAGATGAGCAATGGCTAATTCTAGAACAAAACCACATTTTCCTCCAGCATCCCCAGGATCTCAATGGGAGACCCAGGGTGTGCATCACTAACCAGTCTGCCCTGAAAGTTCTTTCTTTAAGCCTGACTTCCCTATTTACCCAGCTTCTTATAAGTCAGTTGGAGGACAGTCGCAATATTTTAAGAGACCAATGTATGCATAAAGGAAGAACTTTGACCTTGAGAGTCATCCCCACTGGGGTACAAACCCCAGCTTCAGCATTTCCTAGTTGTGTGACCTTGAGTAAATTACCTTATGTCTCTGGGCCTCAATTCTCTTGTGTATGGGGTGGAAATGAAAATTACTCTTTGCAGATTCTTACAATGATTAAATGAGATTACACGGGAAGAGGGCTTGCGGTATGGCTACAGTGGGTGTTTTAATAACTGCACCAACTTTAATCATATTGAAGTCCACCTCCCAAGGTGAGGCCTTGAGACACAAGTAAAAGTAATGGAGAATCTTGTGATTTTAAAGGAACTCACTAAGTATGTATTGGAGACAGAGACATATGTATGTAAGTGCATATAAATAAAGACAATAAAAATGGCAAGAGAATAATAATAATAAAGAATAATAATAGTAATAACCACCCCCTACTTACTCTGTGTCACGTGCTGTGAACAATCCGCATGCAGCCTCCCATTGAATTCTTGTTTTATCTGTGCTGTGGGCATTATTATCTTTAATTTTCAGATGAAGAATGATATCCAGAGAGGTTAAGTATTTTTGCAAGTCCCACAGAGAAACTAGAACTTGAACCCTCATCTGAATGGTGATTATGCAATATTCTCTGTCAAATGGAATGTTCCCATTCTGACTAAACATCACCTGCTTGTGACAGCCCAGAGAAGGTTGGTTCCAGAGAAGAACCTGGGGTGTCCTAATAGAGGCAATGATATGCTTTTACAAGAAAGGAGCTGAGCTTTGCCATGATGTCATCATCAGCTCTCACATGCAGGGGAAGCTACTGCATAGTAGATCATCCCTTCCCAACCAATTCCCTTTGGTTACTACCCAACATCTCACTAGTTCTGCTGCTCTTTGTCATTGAGAGAGAAATTGTATAGGGACAAGCAACAGGCTTACAAAGGGAGGCCTCTGATACATCATGATGTGAAGTAACAATCTCTTCCCCTGTACTCTAAGTATCCCTTGCCAGCCTTTGGACTCCCTTTATCAGGCATATGACACCCCGGGGAAGATCCTCTCCATGACTTGGCTGTCCTCTCTCCATGACACCTGGAAGCCTTGGGGGCTAAACCAACCAGTTCCACCGAAGTAGAGAACAGATACAATATAAGACACAATAATCGGAAAGCTCGCAAGACGAAAGACATTGAAATACAGACAGATTTATGGAGCTGGGATACAAAGTATATCATTGGGAATGCATGCCGCTTTTGTTCATTAATCATCTTTTACTTTGAATCTATTTCTCAATGAAAAGTAGCTTTCATTTCTATTACCAAGATTAATGTGTCAACAATACACAACAACATAAATGAGACTGTAGTGGAGAGGGGACGAAAAGAGACAAAAAAATAAAAACAAAAGGAAAGGAAAAAACAAAACCCTCAGTACACAGGGTGATATATTTGCTCAGATTACTGCTTTATTTACACCACAGAGAACACTTTATTTTTGAGCTTCATAACTCATTGCTCTATTAAAAAAAAAAAAAAAAGGAAACTAGCTAGCAGCACCTACTTCAACATGGAGAAAGAAAATATACCATAAAGAAAACCCATCCTCTACCCAATAGGTCTGAATTTTTTTTTTAAATTCTATTTAATATGTGTCGGACTCCAGAGCACCTTATTACCTTATTTAATTTAGGGCAGGAAAGATTTCTCAGAATAAAAATGGCATTAAAGTGATAGGAACTAAGCTATGAAATGTGGACATCATATTTTCTTCAGAGAGATAATCAGCTTATCAGAATTCATTTCAACCTAAGAAAGGTCTCACAACTACACTGAAAATTCAAGCTGGTCTCATCATCTCAAGAATGTAATCTCAAGGAAATGGTAAAACTATCAAGGCAAGCTTGGTGCAGTTATCTTTATGTATAAGAACCATAAGCATCAGATCCTGACAGAATCACTGTGGCAGGGTGTGCTCCCGAGGACGGGAGAGACCTTTCTATAAAACACATGAAGTACCTTTGCTGACACCACTATTTCTTTTTTTTTTACAAGTCACTGAGGGTATTTTTCAAAGATGCATTGCTACATTCTTTACATCTAAAAATCCTTCCTATATAGGTATTCTGCAAAGATAAATAACAGTTTCCTAAATTAGTCATCAATAGAGGTATAAGTTTTAGTCCCATTCTTGCGGTTAACTAACTAGGTGCTTGGCCTCAATTAAGTTAGTTAACTCACTCAGAGCCTTAGTTTCCTCATTTTCACAAGAAAGGGGTTGGACCTTCTTGTTTTTTAAACTGCTCTTTTCTTTTAATTTCTCTAGGTGATCTGTTTCATGTGCATTTTTATAGAAAAGAAAATCAGTGACAGCAACAGCAAGCTTCAAAAGGAGTCAATACTAGTATAGAATATGCTGTGGGCCTCTTGGTATAAAATTCCCACCCCATACAATCCCTCTAAAAAAGAAAAAAATTAAACAAAAATAGAGAAAACCATCTGGTCAGAAGGTAATAACTAATTTTAAAAGAAATGAAATGGATTTTGGAAGATAAAAGAAAATTCTCCATAGCCAATCTTCATGTTCAGCAAAGAACCACCAAGCCATCTGATACAATGTTTGGAAAAACAAAGACAATGAAATGAAGTAAAAAGAGCTAGGCAGAAGGGTGGATCAATACAGCACTCAACATCTCTGTGTGGGAGAACGGAAAGTCATAAAACTAGACCAAAGTCATGAAAAGTTTGGTAAATGTTCCAAGGGCCACATTGGGTAATCATCAAAACTTATGGGTTTAATGTGAGACTTCATCCATACTTGTTCTGGGTGATATTTTCTTTACAGCATAATTTCCAGTAAGTAATAAATATTGTAGACTCAGCTACAAGAAACAGGAATTTTCAGGGCAAAAATACTTGCTTCTATGGTTTTTGTCATGAGAGACAATAACATATAATGGTAAGAACTCAAAACCGACAATAAGCAAAACCCAAATTCTGATTTTTCTGTGTTTGACATTGGGAGATTCATGGACCTCTCTGGACCTCAGCATCTTCTTTTGGCAAGTGGCTAGCAGTACCCTATACCTTAAGATTGCTCTGAGAATTAAATGAAATAATGCATGTAAAATTCTCCACAAAATGCTTGCACATACCTCTTTGATAATTTTTAGTAACTTCTATTATGTGAAGTTTCATGTTTTAGGCTGAGATGGAGTAGACATTGGCATTTATAGAGTATTTACTAAGTTCCAGACCCCCTTCTAAACTTTCTCTGTAGTATTTTTCATTGAAGAATCTTCACAGCAATACTTATAAGTTATTTTTATTCATTTCTCAGGAAACTAGATCCCATAATGTTCCAACTTAACCCAAAAACGCTTCAACTATTCACAAGAATTAGAAAAGTATATTAATAAAGGTACTTACTTTAATAAGATCTGCACCACTTATTAAGAAAATAGTCCTTAATCCTAAAGCAAACTCCTAGCCAGGCATTTGAAAAAAAAGTAATTTGCTTAATTTCTACCCACAGTCCACATACTTTGATACCATGTGACACCCATCAAAAATACGGAATTCATGCATATGAAACTCTGAGTTATTCCACAGAGACTTAGAATCTGTGTGTGCATAATTTCTTTCAGATTTGAAATATGTAGGCATCTTAAGTAAGTCTACAACTTAAAGAAGCAGAAGGAAGAAAAATCTTGATTCAAAAGTTTCCAGGTTCTATTTCTAATCTTCAAGAATTTTTTCAATGGCAATTCAAAAGAAGTAAACATTTTTTAAAAGAACATAATGTAAGCTATTTTGCTCATTTTAACATGTGTATCCACTCATTAATCCATTTGGCATTTCTGAGCCCCCACTTGGTGAAAACCATCAAAGCATTGTGCCAGGCATAGTTCTGAATTCAGAGATGAATGGGATGCTCTGTTTTTCAAACTAGCTCATATCCATAAGAGCTGATAAAAAACAACAGTAAAACAAGGTTCCAAGCAGAGAAAAGGAGGACTGACGCATTCTGACTTGGGAGGGTGGGGGTGCAGGTGACATGCACGGTAAAGTGACAACTATGATGATTCATGGAGAATTACTAGGATTTATTTGCTCAACAGTCAGAGAAAGGGAACATGAAGAACTGGACAAGCTTAACAAAAGAATATGGCTGAAACAGGTGGAGGGATGAGACTTCATGGCATATTGGAGAATCGTGAGCAGTCTTCATGGACCAGAGTGGAGTAAGGTTATTGAGGGGAATGACCCTGGAAAGATAAAACCAAATATAGGTGGCTCCATGGGCCAGACCTAACAACTATGCCAACGTAACAAACACGTAATGTGTGCTCAATGCTAGGCACTGTGCTTAGTGGTTTGCATAGACTAAGAGCTGAGCCTCCCTAATAATTCTGTGAGGTAGGTATTCCTAATGCCAGTTTCACAGTTGAGGAAACTGACTCAGAGAAACCAGTGGTGGAAAGACTGCTGAGTAATAAGATGAGGGACCATGTCCTTAACTGAGACCCATCAGATGCCAAAGACCATACCCTAAGCCACTGTAAATCAGTCAGTTTATGCTTTGGCTGGTAGTCATGAAGAATCCATGAAGGATGTCTGAGGAAAGGGATGACATGTTCTGACCTGTGTTTTATAAGAATAACTGGACACGGGGTAGAAAATGGATGGGGAGAGTGAGAGACGGAGGCTCAGGAAGCTATTGTAAAAATGCAGTTTCTGAAACCACTTCTTCTGCTTACTTATTTGCACTGAACCACTTGCTGGCTTTGTGACTTGAGGTAAGTGACTCAACCTCTCTGAGCCTCAGTTTTTACATTTATACTATGGGAATCATATTAATGTCATTCAACTCAAGTGGGTTGTTTTGAGGAATAAATGAATTAATACATTTTGAGTTTTCAGATCTGTCCCGCTAGTTGTAGCAACCTAACAATGATGTTAGTTTATCATCTCTTAAGGAAGATCAGCTGACAGGGAGGAAAAAGAGGAAATGGGTCTACCCATTCAGATGAGCCCCTGGGGATGTCAAATGCTTCAGGCACTTGCCCCTTCTTCCAGTCATTAGTATTCAGCCTGATCCTCCCCTCTGAAGCTACCAACACCTTACACCATTGCCAGGGAGGTAGGTTGCCTTCCTTCCAAATCAAACTGTGGGTACAATGGCAAACACTCCTTACCTGGGCACAAAGATGAGGAGGTGCCATAGGCAAGGACAAGACAACATAGGGAATAGGCTAAGGTCCCCATAGACTCTAATATCCACTATGACCAGTGTCCAGTTCAACCCTTCGGGCTTTTAAGCTCCAAATTACTATGTGGGAAATGCCAGGTCACCCATGAACCAAAACAAATTGTAATTCCAAATTTTCCATTAACACCCAAAGGGTGAGGTGATACACTTAAATATTGGATTACATTTGCATCCAACAAATACGTGAACTTTCCATGATTTGTTTCATTTCAATAGCTAACCTTTGGGAAACAGTCTCTTGAGATGGCTTGTCATTCTTGAATCCTGCTTGGTATACTGACACTAAGGGTATTTTTACTTTTTAATTAGCACTATTGCCAACCCAGAAGGAAGGTCTTGGTGAATCACATGCATGTACAAAGTTAACTGAACCCATAAGGATCTGCTTAGCTTAAGGCGAAGTTCAGATGCTTTGCAGCAGCATTCAACTTGATCTGAAAAGGAATCATCAAGCCCCACCAGCTGTTACACTCTGATTATTCTGAAAACCTAAAACCAAAATAAAAATTTGTCAAATAAATTGACAACTGTTTTCTACATCTTAGGAATACATTGTTTACCTGTGGTGCATAATAATAGAAGGCACCTGCGGAGCTATGAGCCGTTCTTTGAGGCATGACTAGCATCAGTTCCATAGTGTGTTGGGAAATAACAGGTAACGGATATATGGGGCGTACCATGCAGTAGAATCAGGCTAATAAACACTAATATCACTCTTATTTTATAGATGAGGAAACCAAAGTTCAGAGAAGTTTTTTTTTTAAATACCCAAGGTCACTGTAATGGCAAGTTCATCAGTAAGTGGTGAGGTTAGAATTGAAGCCACTATTTGACAGCAAAGCCATGGGTGTCCTCTCTATGTGGTTACCCACTTATGGACTCCCTCTGGACAGTAAGTTAATGACAGTCTAACCACTAGCAGTTGTGTCATGTAGTATACTAGGTGTGCTTAATATAACACCACCACCACCCAATAATCATTATAGCCATCTAGGAGGTGGGAACTGCTCTAATAGCCATTTTCAAGATGAGCAAAGTGATGGGGCGCCTGGGTGGCTCAGTTGGTTAAGCGACTGCCTTCAGCTTGGGTCATGATCCTGGAGTCCTGGGATCGAGTCCTGCGTCGAGCTCCCTGCTCAGCGAGGAGCCTGCTTCTCCCTCTAACCCTCCCCCCCATGTACTCTCTCTCTCTCTCATTCTTGCTCTCTCAAATAAATAAATAAATCTTAAAAAAAAAAAAAAGATGAGCAAAGTGAGGCATTGAGGAACAAAGTCTCCCAACTTTTTGCTGATAAAGTCAGGATTTTCTGCTTCCAGAGCTAAATGTCTACCTTTATTCTTATTTCAGTATCTAGCACTGAACTTGGCACCAAGGCAATACCTAGTGTTTGATGAGTGGATGAGTGCATGAATGACTCACTCCACAAATGACATCTCTGTGAGTTCAGGTACCTTCACAACCACAACAGCTGACAAGGTGCCTAGCACATAGTAGGTGCTCAGTAAGTGTTTGTGTAGGAATGACTGATGGTATGGCTAAATGCATGCAGACCCTGGGCTCTGATTCCTTTGCAGAAGAGGAAAAGATGTTGTTTGATGATTATCTCCTAAGCCTTTTCTTCCATTCCTGCCCTCCACGATAACCACACAGAAATGCGTGAATAAAATGGCTATGTTGCATCTGGTGTCCTGCTGGATTAGCTTGTGGCCCAGGGGACATTATCGGCGCCAAGGATCATAATCCTTCATTCCCTATCTCTTTGCAAACAGAACTGACAAAACGCTCCCCGGGCTCTCTGAAGTAACCTTCACATTTGTGAACAGCCAGCTTTACATGTTTTCCCCCCGAGTGGGTGTCCCCGACTCCTCCTCATTTCAGGAAAGAGGCCAACTTCAGGTAACCGTACCTTTAGCATCACATACTGCATCAGCAGCTACACCCCAGTAATCTGACATGTGTGAAATGAGTCCGCTTATCAAAAAAGAGAGTGCCCAGCAGCTTTTAGGGATGCGGAAGGGGCCTGCTGGTTGCTGCAAATCTCTCACCAGCGCAATGGAGTTTGACACTTAATATTCAAATCCAACTACAGGCTATGTACTCAGAGGATAAAACTCAGTAATAGCACACGGATCCACGGGCTGACAGGCTGAGCATACAAACCTCCAGTGTAAAGACTCACTTAAGAGCTTTCTGCCACAAATGGAGCTGGAGTAGAAAGAGAAAAAAAGAGACAGGAAAAACCATGGTCATAGTGAAAACAAGTCAAGGTGGAATCAGCATGAAAATCCCCAAGTATAATCCAGCAATTTGATGGGGGTGGTGGTAGTGGGGGCCAGGAAAGAAACAAAAACTAAACAAACATGTATCTTGCTCATCAATTTGCCTCCTTAAATGATAGGAAATAATTTAAAAACACAGCTCATCCTTCTATTTAAATTCATGTGTGTTAGTGCTTTTCATTGTCCCTACTGGAGACTCAAAATAAGAGGAACATTTCTGGAATTACACATCATAACAGAGAGATAGCCAAAAGGACAATCTGCTATTTATGTGCCAATTGCCAAAACACAATTTTCCAAACATGCATTAACCTAAGAATTCCCCACCCTGTCTAGCTAATTCTATAGCCTCTATAAAATCTCATACAGGGCTTTGCATAAAGTAGGAGCTCAATGATTGCTGACAGATAAGTGTTAGTCTAAAAGCAAGCGTATTCACATTTAGTTGTTTGGGAGTTTTGTTTTCGTGGGTTTTCTTTTTTTTTAGATTTTATTTTTAAGTAATCTCCACACCCAATGTGGGGCTCAAACTCACAACCCTGAGATAAAGAGCCACATGCTCTACTGACTGAGCCAGCCAGACACCCCAAGTTTTGCCTGTTTTATAGAAATTCTGAGCTAAGCCTACTTAGAGACCACAAGCTGGAAGTCGGAGGGGTTACATGTTTGAACTACTCACCACTTAAAACAATTTGCCAAAAAGCTGCGAGCACTTTAAAAAATCAACATTAAATATCTATGATTCTGACTCTTCTTGATAAACCATAATACCCAACCATACTGAGACCATATTTCTGCATAGCAAAAATCCAGTGAGCTGAGTAGTTGATGCTTCCATTAGAAAGACTGCGTATTCTCTCCAGTGCCCACTCCTCTCTAATGCCTCTTGGCCACTTCACTTATGTATTACCCGTTTGGTTTCCGACAGGCATTGGAGCTTCTAATCTCTGCTTTAACTGTTTAGAGTGCAAGACAAACATTATTATCTTCATTGTATCCACTGAAATGCTTTCCCTTTACCGTTAAGGTAAAAATCCTGCAATTTTTCCTGTTTTTCCACCATGGAATTCTAAGATGATACAAACCCATGCGGGCATGCTGGCCACAGGAAGAGAATGAATGGTTGACTCTGATGAAATTCTAAGCAAGTAGTGATTTTTCCCTTTTAGCTTTCATTATAATTGCAGATATGTTCCAAAAAGGGAGAGATCTCATTTGACACACTGAGCTTTGAAAACCATAACTGTGATGATCAAGTGACTCACTTGCATATACAACTTTCAGTGGCTCCCTGCTGCCTACAGGATGCTGGTAAACTCCTTAGCATGGCATCTATAGAATAAGCTCACCTCACCCAACCATCTGGACTTCTTTTCTCTTGACCATCTTATTATGCCCACTACAATCTAGCTACCACATCTCCTAGGTATTTCCCTGGTGTGTCTCACTTCCTTCAATAACTGGTATTTCACTCATCCTATGCGCTTTGGCTGGAACCTCATTCTTTGACCCTCCGTATAGGAAAAGCACACCCATGCTTTAAGGTCCAGCACAAGTACCATTTTGCAAGGAAAGTCCTTTCAAGCCCTTACAGAATAAATGAGTCTTTCTTCCCTTGGGTTTCTACGATCCTGTATCTTAGTGAATGCTTCCACTAAGACACACTAAATGCAGTGTACCTAAATTATCTCATAGTTCTCTAATTCATGATTATTTTCTGATAGATATTTATTGTTTGCTTGTCTCCAAACCTACACTGTGAGTTTCTTGAGGGGAAGAAATCATCCAAATTTGCTTCATCCAACCAATTTTAATGACTGAATTTGCAACAAATATTCAAAGCAGGAGATGAGGAACACAAACAGAGTGATAAAGATATTCAGAAGAGGGGGAGCTTGAATCTTCCTGGGGAAAATCAAAAACAGTCCCATGGGAGACCTAAGTTTTGAGAGGCAGTCTGGTATAGTAACTAAGATGTAGACTCTGAAGCCAAAGTGTCTGGGTTTAACTCCCAGATCCAATACCTCTAGCTATGTATCTGGTGCAAGCTACTTAGTCTCTGTGGGTTTCACTTTCCCCATCTGTAAAGTGATACCATTAATATTGCCTACTAAATAGGGTATACTGGAAATTAAAGATTTTGGCATCTCCCAGTGGGGAAAATAGCATAAATGGAGTCAGGGATGAAGGAAACTTTAGGTGCCCAGAGTCAACAATGCTGTAAACTTTGGTATGTCACTGTGTATAGCAGAGAACAGGTTGAAATAGGCTAGAGGCAGATCAAAAAGGACTTTGATTGTCAGTGTAGAATTTTTTGAACTGTATTTTGTAATAAGAACTGGAGTGTTCAGGGATGCAGCTCCCAGGCTGAGGTTTAGTTAACCATTTATTTCAGGCAACTTGTTTCATACCCAAATCTAAAGAACTACAAAACTCGTAACAAGGATGTGTAAAGCCACAAGATACAGTTAATGACTTTTTGACAATGTACAAATAAGAGCATTCACCTGGAAGAGGCAAAAATCAGTCCAACCATAGGAATTTTCTAGAACGAGAAACAAATTGTCTATGTGAGGTCCCCTCTCCCAACCATTCAGTTGCTTTCTTTTAGATATTCTCTAAAACTCTACAAGACAAAGCTGTAAGGCCAATAGAAACATGGATATTAACAGGCTGGTTTTAATGTCTGAATATATCTGTCTGACACTGGATTATTGAGCAATTTTAATTTCTTCGTAAATTCTCAAAGATACCTCCCACCAAGGAAAAATTCACATGTAATTAGATTTTCCTTAAAAAAAAAAAAATTCTATGGAACTGTTTCCTCCAATGAGAAGCCACTGGAGGTATTTCCACCAGACTATTCTATGTAAAACTTCGTCAGAAAATGCCAATTTCTTTATTAACTGCGCCTTCCTTAATTTAACACCAAAGTGCAAAGGCACACCAGGATGCACTAATAATGATCATTAAGAAATTTATCATTTTTTATCCTGTACAATATAGATCTGAACACCCACCCACACACACACACCAACAAAATCTATAGTTTTTAGGACAGACATTCTAAGGAAGGGGAAAAAAAGTGAATAGGGCAGGTAGTTTCCACCACCTCCTATGATCTAATCCTGGTAAGAGAACGTATTACCCTCATCTAGAAGAATTTAGTTTCTGGTATATTCTAGAGTAGAAAGCATAATGTCCTTCATTTGCAACTATACATTTTATGCAATAAGAAAAGCTACACCCTCAGCACCATAAACACCTTTAATAATAACTGAGCGCCTAGTAGGTACCAAATCCTTTTCTTTTGCCCATATGTGTTAAACTCATTTTAGTGACAATAGGAAAACTGCTATGTTGCTTTTCTTTTCACAATCCACATATTATCTATACTGAAATCATTGCTGTTTATCATTACAATCCATGCTGGTTCTTATTGCATATGTGACTAATTATTACTTTCAGGCAAAGTGGCAGAATTCATGAAAAGATAGTTTTTAAATGCAATAATCCAAGCCACATTTCCCTCCTGGTTGTGTAAAAATGCTGTGGCCACAATTTTCCACATTTCTAAACCTCTTCCCCTCATTTTGCTTAAAAGCACTGGTTATCTCTTATGATCTTGTTGCCTTTTCTCTACATTCTCCTAGTTAAGCTGTTATATTTCCATTTCATTCTCAACTATCAAAGGTATTCAGATTTCCCTGATCTCCCTTCTCTTTCTACACTGCTTCATGAAATCATTATTCTCTTATTGTGGGCTGATTCTTCATATTACTTATTCAATTTGCTCTCTTTTACCCATGGCCTTAAATCCTTAGTACATTCAGAAGACATCTGCATTATTTTGTTCCTTCAAATTGCCTGGGAAGGCATTTTCCCCAGAATGCATCAATCCCTACCTTTTCATTTTATAATTCTTACTCATTGCATCTTCTTGTATTGCGGCTAGCTATGTTTTAAGTCAAGATTAGTATTGTGGATTAGACAGATGCTGGACAATGCCAGACATGCTAGAAGATGAAAAGGTGATCCATTAAAATGGCATGAGACAGTAGCATTCTAGCAAATTCCAGGGAACAGCTACAGTTCTGTAACATAAGCACTGGTAATCTTAAGAATGTCTTCCTTCCTGTTACTGCTGTGGTTAAAATGGGAGCTGATTAGGATGGTGCCAGCTAGTGTCCAAATTGAAATGACTGACTTCCTCACTTCCTTCCTATCTAACAAAAGATACGTTAATGGGTGGGGTTTTATTTTTTGTACCAATCAGAGGTGGAGAGTTAACTTATTCCTTCAATCTTTACCCACCCTTCACAACAAATCTATAAAATAATGCATCTGTGACATTTGCAAAGAAAAATTCTACTGTTCAGAGATTGCTAAATGGTGTGATTTGAAGGAAAAATCATCCCCATTACTAAACAGATGAGTATATTTCTTTGTTAATCTAAAAATAATCGCCCAAAATTCATTCTACAACTTGCACACACAGGGTATCACTGGTAAAAACTTTAAAAGTTCATTCTGTTCAAAATCTGGACCTAAATGTATTTGTTACTTACCTTTCTCAGACTACTGGGAGCTAAAGCAAATGGTCTGTACTCTCCTGGGGGTTACTGAGTATTAATGAGGAGCATTACCTTGAAAACTAATGTCCAAGAATTACTAATGGTTCCAGTAGACCTTAAAGCTTCAAGATTCCAATTCAGCCATTCTAAGCAGGGATTACCAAAAGAGTGTTCTAAAAATTCACCCAGCACAGAGCCATATAGAGATATATGCCACTACCCAATTATAGACATAACACCTTGCTTCAATGATGGAAGCTGTAACAACATGCAGTAGACAGAGTGCTTGACAGCATGAGCTCGAAACAAGAAGTCCTGAATTGAAATCCCAACTCTGCTTTTTCTAGAAGCACAATTTTAAATCCATTATCTTACCTCACTGAGATTCATTTTTTTTCATCCCATAAAATAGAGATCGTAAAAACCATAATAGTACTGATCATAGGATTTTCATGTGAATTGGAATGAAGTATACATACAGTTGGAAGTATGTTGAATGGCAGTCATATGCTCAAAATAGTTACTACTCAGAGCATGGTTCTTGGGTTGACTACATCCTATCTTTTTTTTTTAATTTTTTTATTGTTATGTTAATCACCATATATTACATCATTAGTTTTTGGTGCAGTGTTCCATGATTCATTGTTTGTTCATAACACCCAGTGCTCCATGCAGAACGTGCCCTCCTCAATACCCATCACCAGGCTAACCCATCCCTCTACCACCCTCCCCTCTAGAACCCTCAGTTTGTTTTTCAGAGTCCATCGTCTCTCATGGTTCGTCTCCCCCTCTGACATACTCCCCTTTTCTTCCTCTCCTGTTATCTTCTTCTTCTTCTTTTTTCTTAAAATATGTTGCGTTATTTGTTTCAGAAGTACAGAACTGTGATTCAACAGTCTTGCACAATTCACAGCGCTCACCGTAGCACATACCCTCCCCAATGTCTATCACCCAGCCACCCCATCCCTCCCACCCCCAACCACTCCAGTAACACTCAGTTTCTTTCCTGAGATTAAGAATTCCTCATATCAGTGAGGTCATGTGATACATGTCTTTCTCTGATTGACTTATTTCACTCAGCATAACACCCTCCAGTTCCATCCACGTTGTTGCAAATGGCAAGATCTCATTCCTTTTGATGGCTGCATAATATTCCATTGTGTATATATACCACATCTTCTTTATCCATTCGTCTGTCGATGGGCATCTTGGCTCTTTCCACAGTTTGGCTATGGTGGACATTGCTGCTATAAACATTGGGGTACACGTACCCCTTCGGGTCCCTACATTTGTATCTTTGTGGTAAATACCCAGTAGTGCAATTGCGGGATCGAACGGTAGCTCTAATTTCAACTGTTTGAGGAACCTCCATACTGTTTTCCAGAGGGGTTGCACCAGCTTGCATTCCCACCAACAGTGTAGGAGGGTTCCCCTTTCTCCACATCCCCGCCAACATCTGTCGTTCCCTGACTTGTTAATTTTAGCCATTCTGACGGGTGTGAGGTGGTATCTCATTGAGGTTTTGATTTGGATTTCCCTGATGCCGAGCGAGACTACATCCTATCTTTGAGAGTTTATTAGAAATGGTGAATCTCAGGCTGTAACTCAGATCTGCTGAATCAGAATCAGCATTTAATCTCCTAGGTTACATGTTTACACAATACAGCTTGAGAAACACTTCTTTAAATACCTTTTTATATAGTTCTGCAAAGCATTGTTGACCACAAACATTTTTTCCATAAATCTCAGCAACATGGAGGTGAAATTTTAGGGAGAAATTATTTTCCTTTCCATACACTGAATCAGAGCATACACATCTCACCAAGCGCCACACAAAGCTAAGAGTTACATCAAGTCACAAAGTGGGATATAGTGGTCACTTTAGTGTCTTTCTAAATACCTTATAGATGCTTGTTTGTAGACACAAAAGTTTGGAGTATGCAAAATGCACCAATATGTAACACCGCCTATTTTTCTTTAACAAAAAATAGAAGCTTAATTTTGTATAGAAAACAGGTGTGAGTCAAATTGGCTGTCTCATCATATTTTAAGTTCTACCAATAATTTCCATAGATGTTTTTAGCTCAGAACAATAGCTTGATAATTTTGGAGTTTTTCCACATATAAGCAAATATTCTTAATATTAGACATTCACATAAGAAGTGGAGAAAAGTTTTAACATGTTACTTTATAAGATATGGTATATTTGTATATGTTTATGTGTGTGTGTGGATATATGTATACCCATATATATACTTTGAGCTTAGAATCTACAAAGATTGTTATTTCCTTCTTCCTATTAAATGGTTAGTCATTGAGCCAATGTCACGAAAGCACAACTATATGCCAGGCATTGCACTGTGTTAGCAGTAGTATGAGAAATGTTGGATGAAACCCATGTGATTGTGAATGCTGCAGTATTTGGTATTGTAGTCATATGCCTATCACTGTGTCTGACACACAGTAGGCACTTAAAACACATCCACTGGCTAATTTAGTGAATACCATATTGGCATACACCAATTATAGTATAGGACTGTTAACATGTTTGTTTTCTACTGAAAAAAAACCAGCTTAATTTCAACTCTGAACAGATGGATGAGATAGAGCAAGCAACACCATGACTATTTTTGGTGACACTAGGCCATTTTAAATATGGATTAGTCACTTTGTTCCCTTAACCCTCCATTTCAACTAGAGAATGGTAAATTTATTGAGTTCACTCTTCAAGACAGAATCTGTATGCAAGTGTGTTTTCTGTGGCTATGACTTATAACAACTGAATGACTTACAACATCCTTGGATGGGGTGTTCAGATTACCATGGGCTTCACTGTTCCTTTATCATTTTATACCCAGCCCAATTCAAAATTTGCAGATAGCTGTAGGCATTTGAGTTTGCATCCCTTTGACCTAATTCCCCAAATTTTTCATTTTGATTCATTCATTCAACTATATCTTGCCAGTTAACTCTGTGCACCCACCACCCTAGGTGTGGAGCAAATATTGCCATGATTAGGAAAGACATGATCCTTGCTCTCACAGAGCCTGAATTCTAGGGCAGAAATGTAGAGACAGAACAAAGAAATAATATCATTTAAGGTAATCAAGTCCCTCCAAGTCTGGTCTTCCTTGTATTAAAGCTTATTGGATAGGATGCATTGGAAGTATCTATCACCCAAGGCATATGTTCCTAGGGGAAACATCTGTTACTCAGATGAGGCTATCTGGGGAGTCACCTTCCTTCTTTTAGGGCAGCCTCAGAGAATCCTCTAGTCCAGTGGGCAAATAAAAGGACTCTAATGCAAACTACCACTAGCACAATAGGGATCTGTTCAGAGTCCATTCAGGGCCATGGATAAGTCAGATATCACTAACTAAGGATATGACTGTTATCTCCCAGAACTCACAAAATGTAAGTTCACATTACTCATGACCATGGGATCATCATCATAGTTACAATATCAACTATGAGACTGCCATATTCTAAGTGTAATAAATATATTATTGCTAATCCCTACAATACTCATGAAAGCAGGTACTAGCGTCCTCAACTTATTAAGGAGAAATGGAGGCATAGACATTAAGTAACTCATCCAAGGCAACCAGGAAGAAGGAAGCTTGGATTCACAGTGAGGTCAGTCATTTCAAAAGTTCTCACACATGTGGAGTACCTGGGTGACTCAGTCAGTTGGGTGTCCAACTCTTGGTTTCAGTGCAGTCATGATCTCATGGGTTGTGGGATCAAGCCCCATGTTGGGCTGTGCTCAGCAGGGAATCTGCTTGGAAATTCTCTCCCTCTGCCCCTCTCCCCACTCATTCACATTCTCTCTTTCTCTCTCAAAAAGATAGATAAATCTTTAAAAAAATAAGTTCTCACACATCTCTGTCAAGACTTCTGAACTTTTCACAAGGTACTCACTGGGAATGTGTCATTAATGATAAATTTTAAAATATAAGAAGACTTGGCATTCAGAGCCCTTTGCATGAGAAGAAAATGGTGGGGGGCTAAAAATGGACCCCAGGACCAATGTCAGAGGAGCCCTCCTGCTGAGACTCAGGCTCTCTAGAATTATTCAGAGTGTTTCTTTGTAACATAATTCAGCATTTCCCATGGAAAGAAGACCATACCCGAGCATTTATTATCAGTGCCAAAACAGTGTATAATTAATATTTTGTGGCAATGCAGTCACCTGCATTAATGTTTACTCTAACAATATTAGCTTTGTTTGAAATAAATAATGCTTCACCAACTGTGTGTTATCCCACTTTTAGACAAGAAGCTTCAATTTATTTAATTATGTGACTGATGATTTATTGTTGCGTTCTTCCTTGGGTTACATGTTGTGTTAATGGGCCATCAATGTAAATAAGGTGCTTTTTGGTAGAATCCGACATCTTCAATACAACACAGCTTTCACAAAGAGAAGAGTAGAGTAATGGAATCTACCTAGAATCAAAGTCTTCCTTGATGTTGCTAACAGACCCTATCCTCCTTTCATGGCCATGGAGACCACAGAAGTACAAAGATTGATGTGCTAGGACGGGGGGGCAGGAGAAGCAGGGAGGAGATTCAAGCCCAACCGATGGTCATTTATATCCTTAAACAAAAACCTCTCACCAGGAGGAAGGGTAGAAACTATTATACATTTAAGGGAGTATGAAGCCAAGAACATAGACATATCTCTTATTGTGCATAGAATCAACACTCAGCAACACCCAAGAGGTGTTTGGAGGACAAAAACCTTTACGCATATATAAGATGTGTGATTTCAGGGTGATTGGCTCCCATGGACTGAGAAATATACTGTCATTGTGAATACTGTACTTATCTGTGCCACAATAAATGGTCTCTATCCCTTTTTATTCAGCTCACATGCCCTCCAAATTCACATTTACAGAAATAGTCTTAAATTTTCCATTCTATGATCCTTTCCAAACTTCTAATAAAATGCCATTTTCATGGTGGCTTATGCAGAATTTACTTCCTACTTTGCTTAATATATTTAGTATCTGGGATTCTAAATTTGCAAAATAACATAAAGTCCCCCACCCCAATATCACTGTGACAGAGCCTACAGTATTTTTAGGCATTATTTTTAATTTTCCTTTTTCTTAAATCCCTACAGTTAAGTACTGAAATGAAACTACAATGGTAAAATCAAAATTTCTGAGGCTTCCTTGCTTTCCTCAGTGTGAGCCTACCCAATTTTGTATGTTTCTTTTAAACCTTTGTTTCTGTAAATTCCCCCTATGCCCTGGGGTTTTATGTGTCAGGCAAGGGAATAACAAACATACTAGCCATTTGGAAGTGTATTTGTCTTCACCCCAGCTCAAAAATTGCAGTTAATAAGTCTTTAATAAGAAGAACAATGTGTTCTCTATACACCCCTATATAATGTGAATGGAGTCTCAATACCTCTAAAATACCCCAGCACGTATAGCACTTAACTGAATACCAATGACTGATCAAGAAAAATAATTTCAATTCCCAGCAAAGCTTCTGAGGTCAGGGGCATTCTGCTCGATGACTGAATAGTTGTTCAGTCTACGAGGTAGCATGAAAGAAACCAAGGACTTCTCTGCCTTTTGGAATCATGCCCAACTTGTCCTGACTCAAGGAAAACACTAACACCATATTAAAAGCTATAAAATGTTGTTGTGGTTTCTTCCTCCAACATACAGGTTGGAAAATGGCATTAAGTGAATGGAAACATTTGCCCTAACTCTGTAACATGCCCACTTGCAATTCCTCAAACCAGCATCTTCAATACCGGTTCTGAATGTCATGTTTCATCTGGGCAGGATAGTATATGCTAGGGCCTCATTAGCACAGTGACTCTTCCAAATACTGGCAGCTTACCAGCAAGCATCATTGGTGTTTGCTTTAGGTATAGGTATGAACTGGTTGAAAATTGATTTCTGAACTACTCCTAGGCAGTCCTGATGGCTTAGGCAAAGAGATTGAGCGAACTAGTTAATTTCAGTGCCATTAGTGAAGCCAAAGAATGAAAAGGGATAAAATTGCAAGAGAAATTATATTTTCTAGCTGCTAAGTAGATAATTTTAATAATGGGGTGAAATGATTACCATCCACCATTTGAGCACCAATGGCCTAGATGTTGTGCAAGTCTAATTAAGAGCCAATGCTCTTTATGGAATAACATTAAAAACAAGCACAGGAGAAGCTGTTTCCCTCCATCCATTCTAATACTCCACTAGGATCAAAAAGAATTTCTTATCTACATCGTAGCCATGCACTTGAAAAACCTTCCCTTTCTCTTTCCCTCCAAATAAGAAGAGCTTCAGGGACAAAGTTGGTTTTGCATTAGACAAGACAGGAGTAGGCAATAAATTAAAAAAATGCCATTGAATATAATTTGGCCATATCTCTGCCACTCACTGTCAAACCACAGAGGACTTACCAGAGATATGCAACTACTAATTAGAGGATTGTAAAGAAAGAAAGGAAAAGTATGAACCTGTATATATGTATTCATTGTGGATCCCTCTACAATGTGTCACTGTGAATCTGTCACTCCTAGACTAATGACACACAGAGAGATATGGATGAACTAGTGCAATAGCTATGGAGTTAGTCATCCTTCCTGGTATTAAAATCACCCACCTTTTAAGGGTATGTTCATTTTTTTCCTGTTTTTGATGCTGCATGATACCTGTATATACTATTTGAAGTTCAGCCAGTGTAACCAAACCAAGAAAACGGACCTCTGGTTATTCATGTTTCCATTACAATTGCAGAATCTGCTTGAGGAGAAATGGGATAAACTAGAATAAACAAAAATTTTCATCTATTCTCTGCAATATAAAATAATAGTTAGGAGTTTTGATTTCAGTGTCAGCTAGATGTTGGATCAAATCCTGGCTTAGTCACTTTGCATCAGTGTGACAATGTACACAAACCACTTAATTTCTTAAACTGTTGATTCTTTCAACTGAGGCTACTAGTGCCTACCTAAGAAGTAGGATGTAAGAGTGAAATGAATGAGACAATGCATGCAAAATGCTTAATGAAGTATCTGGCACAGAGAAAATGTTCAATAAATAAGTAGGCCTTGTTATTAGGCAAAGCTTGCTCTCCATGGTTCTCAAAGTCTTCCAGGTTGACAGGAATTGGATAGATTGCTTAAATATTACTTAAGAGAAAAGGGGATAGTCAAAGGAATGGAGAAGGCCCTGAAGTCATACCGAGATGTCAAATTCACTGTTCAAAAAAGGAGACAAAAATCACCTTGTTAAAATTCCCCCCTTGATGTTTCACTTCTAGATTACACCATGTCCATCTGTCTCCAGGATTGGGCATGCTGGTCTATGCACAATCTGGGACTGTTCCCAAGAACTAGTCAATACTTGTGAATTTAGATGAAGATAGCTTCTCCCAAAATTAAAACTTAGAGGTGATACCTTTAAATCAGAACTTTTACTTCTCGGCATATGGAGATAATATTCTTTCTCTACTCAGAGGCAGTTAATAACTTACCATACATAGAAAACAGGTCCTTGTTTTGCCTGATAATAAATGCTTACCCTATTTCTGTCCCTATATGCCCATTATGGTCTAATGTCCTTCCACTTTACATTCAAGTCAGGTAGGCAAGGCAGCTTAGGTCAAACTGCCTGCATTCCAATCCAGGCCACTTCACAGAGGAGCAGTGCTATGTGGGCAGGTTTGGTTTATTTGTTTGTTTGTTTTTGTTTTAAATCATTCTAACCTTCATGATCCTCAGGTGCTTTCTATGAGGATTCATAAGAAATGCATATAAAGCATCAATATTATTACAGGACTCATTGAACACTCAAGGAATTTGACTGCTACGGTTATGAATATTGTTATTACTATTACCACCAGCACTGCTATTCCTTACTCAGCACTGCCATATAAAACAAAGTCCCCACTCCGTGCTGAGCTCCTTTACTCTGAGTACTTCCCTCCCTCTCTATAATTCAAGAACAAAACCCTGAAAGGCCCACACCTTCAGTGAAACTGTTTCTCTCCTGACATATTCATGGTGATTTTCTCATGTACCTATTTGCCAACATGACCTATTATTTTAAAGTAGGGGCTCCAGAGTCATTTTGTAATCTCCTAGCTCTCCCACTCCCATGCTGAGTGGCACTGACCAGTCAGTGTATATAACATCTCCGAAATTTCCTTTCCTCATCTGTAAAATGGGATCATAACAGTGCCTATCTCATAAGGTTATGGCAACAATTCAAGCAGATATTCGTAAATTGCCTGTCCCAGCATCTGGCACAGAGTAAGCATCTCTGAATGTTCGCTGCTCAATATAACTCATGTCTTATTACATCCCCCACCAGATGTTCAATAGATGTTAGCTCTTTTGACTTTTCCTGTGTCAATGGGCTGTCAACATGCAGATCTAATTATAGACGTTAGATTGACTATTCTACTAGATACAATTTATATATAGATATACATACAGACTCAAAGTAAAAAGAAATAGCCACCTACTTTACATATGAAGGTGTAGGCACACTGGCTTGTTCTTCGGATTTCCTGTTCATAAGCAACTACACATTCAATGCAGTCAAAACCTTCCAGATGTGCCTGGTTTGGGTACTGACTGAAATGGACACATAGACTACTACATTTCCAACCCTTAATTTTCTCCTGCAATGAATTTTGATTATATAATTTCCCTATCTTAATTACTTCTGGTAATACCCCTGCTCATGGGGCTAAACAATGTCACGGCCACCTTCCTGTTTATATCACCTAAGTGCCTCCGCACTTGTGCCCTCCTTTAGATGCTGCTTGGATGAGCTATGCAAATCCCACACCTTTAATCTCTCCTCATAAATCAAACCTTCCCTTCCCTTAATCTGCTTCACTCTCTGTTGCCAAACTTTCCCCAATCTGTCTCCATCTTTCTCCTACTGAAGGTACCAGAAATAAATGCTACAGACTAGAGGTGGGTGAGCTGATGGATACGAAAGAATGAAAAAAGGAAGAGACTGGAAAATGGAAGGAGAGCAGGCAGAGAAGCAGCCCCAGAATTTGTGCAGAAGAATGATGGAGGTAGGCTCTGTATCTGGGAGACTGCAGCTTATCTCGCTCAGGCCATGGAATAAGAGAGAGCCTCTGGAATAACCCACAGAAACCTGTGCAGAATGTTGGTGTATGCTCTCCTATCACTCTGGTTAGTATTTGTTCTTGTGGTTTTTCCTACCAGCTTCATGTCAGGATTCCCTTTATTTCCCTCTCCCTAACCCCAGCCCCCAAAAGGAATTAGCCTGTCTTTTCCAAGTTTAATTTCATTTTAATCTTTTCTGCTCATATTTCCAACCTGTTTACGGTAGGCTTGTCATCAGTCCACACTCCTGTTTGCAATACCTTCCAATTTAATATTGTCTGCAAATTTCATTAGCATGCAATTTACTTTCTTTTCCAGATCATTAAAAAAAAAAAAAAAAAGGCCTCACCTAGCCCAAGCTGTTATGAATCTCTCCTCCATTCTCCCCAAATCTGGCCAAGTGGGAATATTATCATTTACCATTATCTTTTGTTTATAATCTTTCAGCCAGATTTTGTCTAAGCCGATTAGAACTAATCTTGATGGCAAAAGAAAATTTAAATAAATAAAATCGAACCCCGACATCCAAAGCCTCACTCAAGAGCAAAGATATAGCATAGTCAATGGTCAATATTTTGTTTATGTATCACTTCTCCATAGTAATCTTCCACACACTTTCAGTGCTCTTTCCTCAAGGCCAGTACAGAATTAGATCTGTCTTTAATGAGAATTTCACAAGTACATCAAAGGGATTAAATCCATCAGTCCCAATTGTTTCAAGTTTCCATGGAATCTTCACCTCCTGTGGTATTTTCAAACTCCAAGGGGGCAGGACACTTTTCTGAGAGGAAGCTCTTTACAAAATATCAGAGACTTATTTCTTTAACTTGTGATGCTCAGGAACCCACGGTCTCCCCTGAAGTAGGAAGTTTTTGCCACCAGCCTTGGTACTTGGCATGTGCTACTTAACGAAGTTCTATTTATGGCTTTAATGAGGATAAAACAGCCATTTCTTAGCTAGGTGCCAGATACAGAGATTGATAACAAGACTAATCCTAATATAATTCCCTTAATAATGGCTAAAAACCACTCAAGTACCTTAATACATCAAGATGTAAATGTTTTATAATACCCATAAACAGTCTCAGAACCTAATAGAGTTAATTCCACTAAGATTGAAACAAGTGAGAGGTGGTACAAAAATCAATTTGGCTTCACCGCCAATGATTTATCACCACCACCCCCAGGATCAATTAATTTTTCACTAAGAAAATGTCTAATGAAATTTTAGAACAAAAAAATGGCAAATAAAACACCAACCTTGATTCAGACTCACATAATGGGTTAGACATATTTCAAGCTTCATGATGATAAAAGAAATGTCTAAATGAAAATCACCAATAATTTAAGACTTAATATCAAGAATAACATCTTGAGCTTCTGATATAAACCAAAATAACAGCCACCTGCTTGGTCAAGTTATATACAAATTCTCTACATTTTAAATTACAGATAAAGGTTTATGAGGGAGTGGGGAAACACGGTGTCACTTTTTTACATCCTAAAAATAAAAGAAAATCTTTGTAAAGACACAAGATAGTAAGAAATAGCTCAAAAAGGAATTCATGAATAATGATGAAATTGTCACCTTTTCGCTTTTTGGCCCCATTTAGACTCACTAACCCTGAAAGTAAAGTGCAATTTATTAAGGTAAGAAGCAATGCATAGATTTATGCTCTATGCAATCAACCTCAACTCTGCTTGGGTTGTGCCTCCATTTTTTGCTGAGCTTCACAATTTCCCTTGTTTGGAGGGGGAAAAAAAGAGCATGGACGAACTTCTCAGGGAAAGGAATCATTCTTAAAAGGAAGAATTTTAAGGTGAACATTTACTCCCCAGCACTGGGGCAAGAAATTGCCTGAGACGAATCATCCCTGAAAAGGGGACTGAGCCAAAAGGGGTGATGTGGTCACAAAGTACATGACTGCAAATTTACCGTCCCTCTTTATGGCTTTCCATAAGGTCCCTTCAAGCAAAATGGCAAAGAGACGCCCCATTTATACAGCATAAAAATTAAGTGACTAATGGGCTATATCCAATGAACTCCTACCCACTTACAAACTATGAGAACTTCAAATTTTAATTCGTTCAGCTCAAGGAGGCAGCAGAACATCATCACCTACCCAATGATTACTTGAAATTAAATTTCTGGCCAAGTAAAAGTGAGCCGTGAAAGACAGTCCATGAGGGTAACCGTATGTCTTCAAAGGCTTAACAGCACTATTGCTCCATCCACAAAAATCAAAAGTTTCTAAAGTCACCTCAGTCAGGGTCTTTTATATTTCTATAACAGGTCTTAAACTGCCAACCCTCTGCTCTATACCCCACATTAAAAATATGGGATCCAAAAAGTTTTATACAGCACACATAACACAAAGAGTCAGTATATTTTCCCAGAATTACATGATAACTGATTTATGATGATACAATTTATGAATCATTACAAAACATGTATTATTTTTTTAGTCATCAACAGTTAAGTTACATGAATTAGAGTTCTCCTGAGAAGGGACTGTTTTTGTTTTACAAAGTGACAATTGTCCCAGAAGGCAAGAGTTTGTTTCCTAATCCTTCTGGAAAAATAAGTTTATTTAAATTAAACTCACTCAACAAATTTTTCAACAAATGGTTATTGAATACCTGCCATGTGTCAAGCACTGCTCTAAGAACTGAATATAAAGCATGAAACATAATGAGTGCGGTCCTTATCTTCATAGAGTTTCCATTCCAGTAAGGAGCAGAGATAACAAGAAAATAAAAGAAATAATTACAGACTGCAATAAGTGCTAGGCAGGAGATGGACAGAATGCTCTGATAGAGAGTAACAGGACAGAACAGGGCTACTTGGGAAATAATGTGACATATCTACATAACCTATTAATGCATGGGATAAAATTAAATCCAACATTAGAAAAGGACATACAATCATCCAACACATATTTATTGCCTAATTAGCATGTCTCTAAAACAGATAAAGTATGAAAGCCTATTGTGTAATATTCCATACATTTGATGTGTTTATCTAAAAAGATTCTGAGCATGGTTCTGAGGACTGTAACATAATCACAGTTTCCCTTTTCCTTTGAGTTACCTCCACTTATCTTTTTCTTCACTGCATGTGAAGAATTATTCATTTAATGAGAGGTGATGTTTTAGAGAAAAAATAATTTTTAAATCCATTCATTTCCATCCCCTCTAACAATGAAAAACTTAACCACATGCAAAATTAAAATATACTATAAAATTATAATAATAAAAAGTGTGTAGCACCAACATCAACACATGAATTAATGGAAAAGAATATATAGAAACCAATTCTAGCACATGTGATAATTTAGGATACAATACAATTGTCACCACTAACTAGTTGTGGGTGGAGATGGGGGGAGAATAAGAATTTAGTGAATGATGCTGAGAAAAATGTTTAAAATATTTAGTGGAATTATTATATTATTCCTTCTATATTTCACAATCTTAACTACCCTCACTATATTAATTGACAGCAAAAATAAGTGCTTGCTTCTATTTCTTGATAATATTTTCAATGCCAATTGTCTCCTTAATGAAAAGCACGTTTTTATTTATATGCCCCTTACATTATTATAGTAAATAATATAGTACCATCCTGAGTGCACAATGGGAAAAAATATGGACTTTAGAACTATATATACCAGATTTGAGTCCCCCATGTGCTATATCAAGCATATCTGAACACATCACTTAACCTTTTTGCAGTCTTAACACCCTCATACACAAAAGGAAAGTAAAGGTGTTACTAATTCCTATTCTACAGGGTAGTTTTGAGACTCCAATGAGTTAAGATGTGTGACAAAATTCTGTGAGAAGTAAAGCACTGCATAAATATCAGTAGTCATTATTACAGTTAAGTGTTCAATAAATGTTTGCTGATTGAAAGATATTAATTTTACAACCCGTGAAGCTTGACTAAAGTAATCCCATGGATGTAGGTGTGTGAACACACTTAGACTGTGTTACATTGGGATAAGAGTGCTAAGACAGCATGGCCCTCACTGCAATGGACGTGAATGGGGCACTCTGTAGGGGCAAGGCTGCATACTCCATTTTGCCCTCTAAACCAGAGGGAGAGAACACCGCTCAGCTAAGAGTTTCACAACATGGGTTCTCTTGAGTGTTTCATTCTGTCTGGTATGCACTCCTTCTCTACATAGCTGGTGCTTCTCATCATCTGTAAATTAATTTAAATGCCACCTCCTCAAATAGGCATTCTCTGAACAACCTATCTACCTAAGTCCAGTTGTCCCCCATCTGTTCATTCCCTTCATAGCACTTATTATTTTTAACTTGATAAATATTCTTTTTCAGTTAACCTTTTTATTTTAAGATAGTTGTAGATTCACATGCAGTTATAAGAAATAAACAGAGAGATCCATGTGCCCTTTACTAGGTTTCCCTCTATGGGGAGGTTGCAATAGTGAGACAGTATATAAAATCAATACAGTCAAGATCAGCACCCTTCCACCCTACATGAGGATTCCTCAGGCTGTCCTTTTCACAACTATACCCACTTCCCTCCTGCTCCCACCCCCTCCTTAATCCCTAGCAATGAACATTCCATTTTCCATTTCTACAATTTTGAAATCTCGAGAAATTTATATAAATTTTATCATACCATATGCAACCTTTTGGGATTGAATTTTTACATTCAGCACAATTCTGTGGAGACTCACCCAGGTTGATGCATGTATCAACAGTACCTTCTTTCTTTATGGCTGAGGAGTATTCCATGGTATGGATATACTACTGCTGTGTAACCATTCACCCACTGAAATATATCTGGGTTGTTTCTGTTTTGAATAAAGCTGCTATAAAATCTGTGTATAGGGGCACCTGGGTGGCTCAATTGGTTAAGCGACTGCCTTCGGCTCAGGTCATGATCCTGGAGTCCCAGGATCGAGTCCCACATCAGGCTCCTTGCTCGGCAGGGAGTCTGCTTCTCCCTCTGACCCTCCCCGCTCTCATGCTCTCTCTCTCTCTCTCAAATAAATAAATAAAATCTTTAAAATATTAAAAAAATAAAATCTGTGTACAGGTTTAGAGTGAACACAAGTTTTCATTTCTCTTGGATAAACACCAGGAGGACAAGTGCTAGGTTGTATGGTGCCTGCATGCTTAGTTTTTAAAGAAACTGGAACTATTTACCAAAGTGGCTTTACCGTTTTACATTAGATTCTTTCTAGCAATGCACGTATGCACAATCCAATTGCTCCCCATGCTTGCCAGTACTGGCACTACTTTTTATTTTAGCCATTTGACAGGTGTGCACTGATCTCACCTTACACTTTTAATCTGCATTTCCCTAATGGTTAATGATGTTGAATCATGTGCTTACTTGCCATCTGTATATTCTCTTCTGTGAAATGTCTCTTCATGTCTTTTGTCCACTTTCTCACTGGTTGTTTGACTTTTTATGGTTGAGTTTTGAGGGTTCTTTATATGTACTGATCTTTTGGAAAAGTTTTCTCCAAGCCTACAGCTTGTCTTTTCATCCCCTTAATAGGGTGTTTTGCAGAGAAAAAAAAAATTTGATGAAGTCCAATTTATCATTTTTGTTATTTTATGGATTGTGCTGTTGGTGTCAATTCTAAGAACTCTGCCTCGCTTAAAATCTCAAAGATTTTCTCTTCTTTTTTTCCTAAAAGTTTTATAGTTGTACGTTTTACATTAAAGTTCAGAAACCATTTTGAATCAGTTTTGCATAAGATATGAAATTTAGGTTGAAAATGGATTGGTTTCCCAATTGTTCCAGGGAAAGGAATTGAAAGGATATCATTCCACCATTGAATTGCCTTTTTTTCTTTGTCAAATCAGTTGGGCATATTTGTGTAGATCTATTTCTGGGTTCTATATTCTGTTTTATTGACCTATGTGTCTATCCTTCTGCCAACATCACAGTCTTCAGCTATATGATGTCTTGAAGTCAGGTGGACTCATTTCTCCCACATTATACTTCTTTCTCAAAATTGTTTAACTATTTTAATTGACCACCTTTCCATAAATTTTGAGGATGATTTGTCTTTATCAACAAAAATTCTTAGTGGAATTTTCACAATAATTATATTAAACTTGTTTATCAATTTGGGGAGAATTTTCATCTTTATTGTGTCATTTTCCAATACATGAACATAGTAAATCTCTCCTTTAACTTTTTTAAAAATTATTTTTATCAGTATTTTATAGCTTTCAGAATACAAGTTATATACATATTTTGTTAAAATGTTTACCTAAGTATCTCTGAGTCACTAGAAATGACTTTAAGTTCCATGTCCAATTTTTCAGATAGTTTTTTTTTGTCATGAATGGCTGTTAACGTTCATCAAATGTTTTTTTCTACATTGATTCCTATGATCAAGTGATTTTCTTCTTCAGCCTTTTAATAAGCCTTTTAAATACACTGATTTAATTGTGAATACCCACCAAGTCTTACACCCCCAGAATAAATTCCACTTGGTCGAGGTGTATAATTCTTTTTCTATATTGTTGAATTCTATTTGCAAATAATTTGTTACAGACCCCAAAAATACATTTTTAAGTCTATGGCCATGGAGGATATCGGTCTACAGTTTTCTTTTTTTTTGGACTGACTTTGTTTGATTTGGGTATCTGGGTAATATTAGCTTCATAAAATGAAGTGGAATGTGTTCCCTTCTGTTTTCTAGAAGAGATTACATATAATTGGTGCTAATTCTTCTTTAAACATTTAGTAGAATCCTCTGATGAAAACATCTGGTTCTGGAGATACCGTTTTTTTTTTTGAGTTTTTAAATTATTAATTCTATGACCTTAATAGTTACAGAAACATTCAGTATATCTATTTCATATTAATGTGTTTGTATTTTACAAGGAAGTGGTCCATTTCATGTATGTTGTGAAATGAATGCATGTAGAGTTGTTCATAGTTGTTCACAGCATTCCCTGATTACCCTTTTGACATCTGCAAGGTCTGTAGTGATAGTCTCAGTTCCATTCTTGATATTGATAATTTGTGCCTGCTCTTTTTCAATTTTGCTAGGGGTTTGTCAATTTTTTTGATCTTTTCAAGGAATAAGTCTTTCATTTCATTGATTTTCCTTTATTATGTTACTGTTTTCAATTTCATTGCTTTCTGCTTTTTATCTTTATTACTTCCTTCCTTATTTGCTCTGGGTTGATTTTGCTGTTTTTTTCCTAGGTTCTGAAAGTGGGAGCTTTAACTATTGACTTAAGGCTTTTCTTCTTTTCTAATGTATTCATTTATTGCTATAAATTTCCCTCTCAGCACTACTTTAGCTGTGTCCCACAAGTTTTCAGGTTATATTTTCATTTTCATCCAGTTCAATGTAATTCTTTATTTCCCTGGAGACTTCCTCTTTAACCCATAAATTTTTGAAAAGTGTGTTGTTTAGTTTCCAGATGCTTAGAGATTTTCCTATTCTATACCTGTTACTGATTTCTAGTTTGATTTCACTGTGGTCAGAGAACACACTTTGTATGGTTTCAGTTTATTTTAAATTTGTTGAAGTTTGTTTCATGGTCCAGAATATGATCTGTCTTATTATATGTTTAATGGAGACTTCAGAACATGTATTCTGCTGTTGGTAGTTGGAAAGTTCTATAACGTTGGATAGACACTGTTAATTAACGGTGGTTGAGTTCTTCTTTATCCTTGTTTATTTTTATTTTAAGTTTTTCTTTTATTTATTTATTTATTTATTTATTTATTCATTTATTTTTATATCTATATTCATTTGAGACAGAGAGAGAGAGACAGAGAGCATGAGCATGGGAGAGAGGCAGAGGGGGAAGGAGAAGCAGACTCCTTGCTGAGCTGGGAGTGCAATGCAGGGCTTGATCCCAGGACCTGGAGATCATGACCTAAGCCGAAGGTCTTGCTTAACCGTCTGAGCCACCCAGGCACCCCTAGTCTAAGTTTTTCTTAACTGGTAGTACACTGGTGTTTAAAGTCCCCAACTTTAATTGTGGATTTTCCTATCTCTCCTTTTAGTTCTTTACTTTGTTGCTTCACATATTTTTCAGTTCTGTTGTTTAATGCGTGTACATTTAGGATTGCTATGTACCCTGTTGGACTGACACTTCTATATTCATTATAACCATTATATTCTGTCTCTCTCTCTCTCTGGTAATTTTCTTTGCTCTTCACTCTACTTTGTCTGATACTAACATAGCTATTCCTACTTTCTTTTGATTGGTTTCACATGATCTCTCTTTTTCCATTCTTTTATTTTCAATCTACCTATATAATTAAATTTGAAAGCAATTTCTTATAGACAGCATATAGTTGGGTCATGTATTTTAACAATCTCTCATTTAACTGTTGTATGTAGACGATTTACATTAAATGTAATTACTGTTACATTAATGCTTAATTCTATTTTTTCTGTGTTATCTGTTTTTTCCGTTTTCTTTTTTCTTCCTTCCTCTGAATTACTTGCATATTTTTTATTAATACATTTTAATTTGTCTACAGTGTCTTTGAGCAAATTTCTTCTTATAGGTTATTCTAGTAGTTGCTCTGGGTATTACGTTATACACACACAACTTTCACAGTCTACCTCCTGTAATCATTTTAGCAGAATGAGTGAAGCACAGAAATCTTACCTCCTTTTACCTTCTCTCATTTATAGCATAATTATCTTAAATATTTGTAGTACATGCATTTTGAACCACATCAGACTATGTTACAATTTTTGCTTCAACCATAAATTATAATTTTGAAAACACTAGATTTTTGTGGCATTTATCCCTATTTTTGTCTTCTTCCCTCCTGATGTTCTAAGAGTCCTTTTATCACTTCCTTTATCTTTAGAGAATTTTCTTTGGTCATTCTTTTAAGGTAGGTGTGCTAGCAACTAATCATTTTTGTTTTCTTTATTTGAGAATGCCTTGATTTCTCCCTTATTTCTGAAGGATATTCGCACTAGAAATAGAATTCCAAGTTAACAAGTATTTTTTTCCAGCACTTAAAAAGTGTCACGCCATTTTCTGTGTTTCCATGGCTTCTGATGAGAAATCTGCTGTCCTTCAAACTGCTTCTTCCCTCTAGACAGTTTCCTTTTTCTCTCAACTTTCAAGATTATTATTACTTTTTTTTTTTTTCGCTTTCATCTTTCAGAAGTTTGACTCTGATAGGTCTCAGTGCAGATTTCTTTGGATTTACCCTGTTTGGAAATTGCTCAGCTATTTGAATCTATATGTTTATGCCTAGGGATTTTGTATTTTGTATTTGTATTTAGCAGAAGGAATAAGGAAAAGTGTGCCTACTTCATCTTCCCAGAAGCAGAAGTCCACATATTGCTATTTTTAATTATTTATTTACTCCTTGTTCATTGTGTATTTCTTTAATGAACTATAAGATCAATTAGGACAAGTACCTAGCTCTTTAATTTCCACAATCCCTGGCATATAACAGCTGTGCAATGCATATTTTGAATAACTGAATTAGCAAACTGAACTCTGGTAGGGGCCACGATAGCAAACCCCTTGAGAATTTAGTTTATACAGCAGATTCAGGAATGTCTCCTCTCTGCCAATTCTAACTCAGTCTGTCTATGGTGTGTTGTGTAAATCTGCATTTTTAAGCACACTCTGCAGGTGATACACAGGTATGTTGGACCTGCCTAAAAAAATAATCACAAGCTGTGCTCCCCACCAAGAAGATCAGGGTCTGAACACTGTCCTGGGAAGTAACAATTAGGGTGATGGAAATAGGGGTGTTCATAGGTGTTCTGCTTCACTGGACATGCTCCAAAACTGCTGGCAGTAAAATGAGTTCCCCTATAAACAAACGGAAATCTAGGGACAGAGATTTAAAATGGAAACATTTGAACAAATATGAGGGGAAATTGTCACAGAAGGTGTAACATTCTGCTACAGAGGGGTAGCTGGGAAAGCATGCGCTGCCCTCAACTCATGCATTTTAAAACACTGTGCTGAGGGTTTGTGTTTACCCAGTGCAAGGCAGTTAATACATTCAGCCCAAGAGTGAAGCAATTTTAATATTAATAGGCTCTTTATGAGAATTTAATAACAAAGTCACAGCTTCCTTGTGTTTCAAGACACAGGGGTTAATTACTTCAAACGGGTCGGCAGGGAAAAGGTCAAATTTTAATGCTGACCTTAACAGTTTGGGATAAATATAAAAAAGGTAATGGCCCATTTAAAGCTATCATGCTCAGTGTTCTTTGTGAGCTGAGAAACTGTCACGGGTCCAACCTGTTGATTCCAACTATGGATGCTCAGAGAAGCCACACACATTATTACACCTGGTAAATCTGAGTCACTTTTAACTGAATTCAGTCTACTCTGTCATGGGAGGAGGAGAAAATGTTTTGTTTTGTTTTGTTTTGTTTTAAGAAAGGATCTATTCTAGTATCTGTAGAACTGAAGCATCATCATGGTCAGGATTTTCCAGTCTCCCACCAGTGGCTTCAGACAATTTCAAGGTGAAAAATGAAGTCTATTATTTGAGACTATGGCTTCTCTGTTATATAAAAGATCATTGCTGGTTTTAACAATAACAATAACAAGTAGGTTGCTACTGGACATTTTGATGATCTGTTCCTCTCAGTCTATGGAGAAAGAGATGTGAGAGGCCCTGAAAGTCCCTCAAGTCTCATAAGTAAAAGCAGAGCAGGGAGATGGACAGTAGTGCTTGGGGACTTACCAGGAGAAATATACCTGTGATGGGCGCAACAAATCACCAAAAAACAGGAGTTCGAGTTGCTGGCTCAGGAAATATGATCTTACATTGTCACTGTATAAATTGTGAACTTAAATAAATGTACTTGATAGGTTGTCTCTATTTTTTGTTTTGTTTTGCTGCCCATATGCTCCAAATATACTTCTTTTATCATTGCCCCAGATTTTCTACCTTTTTTTCAGTTTCCTGACCAGAATCCTGATCCGGGTTTGCCATGAGCAGTTAATCTCACGTGGGTGTCCACATTCTCTAAGACAGTGTGAGACTCTTCTGACACCACCATGTTTACAGGGACATGGCCACTCTTTTCACTAGAATCTATCCCACCCAAAGTGTTCATGATCGTGGCACAGAAGTGGATCTCTTTACACTAATCTTCTGCACTTTCATTCATCAGGTATTTACTGAATACCTATCAAAGGCCAGGAAATGTCGACGATGAATCAAACTTAAGTTCCCTGCCTGCACAGAATTCATAGTCTTATGGGGGGGATAGACAGGAAACTAATTATAACATCGTGTGCTGATGGCTATGAGGGAATGTCATGGGAACACACGAAAGAAGCAAAAGCCTCAATCTTAGAAGGTTTGAGGAACTTCTGCAAAGATATGGCTTCTGAGATAAAACTCAGTATCAGCCAGGACAGGCTAGGTATACTGTTATAACAAGAATCTCAGAGGCTTACAGCAACAAAGGCTTATTTCTGACTCAGGCTATGTGTCATCTGTGGTTTTTCTGTGGCTTTGCTCTATGTCGTCTTCTCTCCAAGGCCCAAACTGACAGAGAAGTGATTCTCTCATCTCTCGGTAGAGGAAAAAGAGAACATGGTGAGTCACATGCTGACTTTGCCTAAAGAGACACAGGTCACTACCCCACATTTCACTGACTGAAGCAAGCCACATGGCTATTCCTGATTTGTAAAAGTTGAGGGTGTGAAATCCTCCTTCAGTGAGAAATACAAGGTGAGAACCCAGAATATTTTGGAAGGAATAATCAATCTAGCAGGGATCCACAATGTGAGTTCTAGATTTGTGTGCAAAGAGAAGGTGGTAAGTGTGTTCCAAGCATATACAATAGCACAAGAAAGAGAGAAGAGGGGAGGGATCAAGAAGAATGGGAGAGATAGAAGAGAGGAGAGGGATCTGAAGAATTCCAAGCAGTTAGCTTAATAAAACTCAAGCAAGTGGTACAAGCAAAGAAGTAGAAGGACTTAAAAAGAAAAGCTCCTTCTCTCACCCTGGGTGCACCAAAGCAAACTTGATGGTTGATGTACATACCCCACACAAAAAAGTCTTGGGAAGCACTGATGTATAGGAACCTCCAGGTCTTTAAATGAATAGTTAAAACTAAATCCTTCCCTTTGAAATAATAAATATTTTGAACTATGCAAAATATGAAGACAAATGAGGACATAAGGATAACAGGATAACCAGATAAACATGAATGTGGAAATGACATAATGTTCATGTTAGGTTTCCTGGTGCCTGACACCTAGACCAAGGCCCCAAGTACTTCCTTCATGTATGTTTGTTGAATGACTCATAGAAAAAAAATTGAATGAGGGGCATCTTTGGACCATTAATCCAGAATTCACTTGCAATATATGAGACTGAATGATTTAGAGTGAAGGGTAAGACAAAGTAAGATGCTGTGTATTGATTCTCATCCACAGATTCATGTTCAATCAGAGCTGATCCCCCCACACAAAGCTCAGAATTCTTCTATTCAACCATCCAAAAAGTACTCATTGAATATTTACTATATGTTAAGGAACCTGCTAGATGCTGGGGACTCTGTGGCAATCAAGGAAAACTGAGAGAGACAAATTGGACCAGTAAACTAACCAAGTAACTAAAAGTTTTGGTACCATGATAAGAGAAAAAAAAAACAATAAATGTTCTGTTAGGGAATGCCTGGTACTTAGAGGTCAGAAAGGCTTCCCCACTAATGTGCATCTATCTAGTAATTGAAATCACTGAAGAGGTGGAAAAGGAAGAGTAGCCCAGCAGTGGTGACAGCAAAGGTCCTGAGGAGGAATAGAACGTGGCATGTCAGAGAACCTTAGAGAAGGCCTATGAGTCTAAAGAAGTCAAGGAGCAAGGAGGTGACCAGCGAGAGACATGGTTCCACAGGTCTGAATGCCACCTGATCACTCAGGGTCTTGTGGAACGTTGGGAGGTTTGGAATTTCATCTTAAGACTATTTGACAGGTTTACAAGTATGGTTCAATGACTATTTAAGGACAATTACCACTTCAATGACATTAGAACTGACTGCCTAAATAGTGCAACTTGGTTGGGAGAAAGTCAAGCTAATGCCATGCAAAAGACAGTGTGGTATGGAAAGGATCGCCTAGTTCTTTGGACCTCAAGTTTTTCTCCCTTCATAATAGAAAGCTTCACAGTGGACAAAGAGTAATCTGCATGGAGTATCCAAGAAAACAATGAAAAGCCAAACAAATTCCATTTTAAAAGAAGGGGATTAGAAAGCAATGTGTGGGCAGTTGCAGAAGTAGGGTAACTGTAAGTTTAAAGATTATATAGAATAGAATTATTGAGTTCCCAGTGCAAATTTACCACCAGTCAGAAAACAAGGTCAAAATAGTCTAGGACAATTGTTCTGCTGTAAATCCCATTTTTTGAAACCTTAGCCCTACTTGCAAGTAAAGTGCTGGCTCACTTCATGGCTCAAGTAGATTTAATTCCTATTAATCCCAAAATAGTAGATGTTGCTGCTGGTGATCACTGTTGCCAATCCTTACAGTTCCCAACTTTCTCCTCTGGAATGACATTTTGGGATGAAACTATCTAACTCACAGATGGAGTGGTGCTTTCAATGCGAAGATATGAAGATATTTACCAAACCACAGCAGGGAGCTTTGCGGGGGATAATGACAAATTTACAAACAAAAAGAAAATTCTCCAAATTATAAAAACGAATGGAGTGATAAACATGCCAACTAGGAAGCAAGGAAACACTAGCACAAGCTCCACTGAAGCAGAGAGGTGGGGGCGGGTAGGGGGCAACTAGTTCTTGTTGAATTAGGCACAAGATATGCCACATCTGTCCGAGTAAAAGACAGATTGGGAGGGAAAAAAAATGAGGGAAACGGTTTCATAACTGGAGGCTGTACTGCTCAATCCAAATCAGGCAATTCCAGAAATGTATCTCCAAATAAGTTTGTTATTTTTCTCCAAGCAACTGGATGCCTTCATCAAAGCCCCTCTCTCAATACCTTCACCCAAAAACATAAACATCCTTCTCCTTACCATTCCACACTAGCATAATAGTTTCAGCATGCACACTCTACACTGGGATTATTCCAGGAATAAATGCAGTGACCAAGAACTTGATACGAATGGATTTCAAATAAAATTCCTGAAGAAGTGGAAAGTCTGACTGTAATGTTGAGCAAAACCCTAGGTTTTGTGTGGAGCACTCCTCTCCCCTCTGACCCTTGTCACACAGGTACACTGACCACCCGTCTTCTGTTGAACACACCAAACTTTCTTCATTCCAATCTTTGGCACATGCCAGTCCTCCCTACTGCAATTCTCTCCTTGATTCTTTGACTGGGTGACTTTCTCCCGTCCTTCAGGCTGCGAGTCAGCTGTTCTTCCCTCAAAGTTGCCTTCCTAGTTTACCTGGCATCTAAACAGGCTCTTTGCAACTTCATCCAATTTATTTCCTTAATGGTGCTAACTTCAATCTGTGATGTTCATGAGGACAAGGAGCTGGCCTGCCTTGTGCTTGACTGTAACCCTGGTGCTCACAGCAATGAGTGCTTTCTTAGATGAAGGAATATTCAAAACAAAAGAGAAACTAAAAATGAGCAGGACATGATTCCTGTTTGTAGAGACATAATTAGGCTTCCTATTCTCTCCACCAAAACCAGAAATAATAAAGAAATCACAGCCCTCGGGACCTTTGTTCTGATTCTTCCAGAACCTAAGGTAAGCCAGACCTAATAATGAGGTAAAAATAAACATGAGCACACAATTGTTGGAATAGACTTTGTAATCCAGTTGACAGTAAAATAGCCACAAATATTTTCAACCAATGCTCATGGGATGTTACTGCAGCAAACACAGTCTCCATCAATATGGATATGATAAAGAGCATTCATGCTCTCCCCAAATTCCCCTATATCTTAAAAAGAAGCCCAATGCTTCAGCAGGGCATATGGTTACCCATAATAAAAACTACTTTTACCACCTTCCTTTGGATAGGTATAGTTATGTGGCTAAGTTCTGGCTAATTAAATGTAAGTGACATCAGTGTGGGCAACTTCTAGAAAGTTCCCACTGAAAAGAGGAAATATGATATTATTTCCCCAATTCTCTTTGGTGCCTGTTGGAATGAGGATATGATGGTGGAAAATCAGGTCACTGTCTATATCAGAAGGTGGAGGCCAAGTGTTGAAGATGGTGGAATATCTTGAGAGAAGGAAGATCCACCTGCCCTGTCCTTCTTTAGATTTCATTTCATGCAAGAGGAAAGCAAAACTCTGTTGAAAACCACCACTTTCTTAGGTTTTCTGTCACTTGCAACCTAACATAACCCTAGCTGATCCAAGAGGCCAAGAAAAAAAAAATAATGTAGTCATTTATACAGATGAAATCAGCAAAGCTTGGTGGAATTGCCAAGAATCAGAGGCCTGATTCCCAGGATAAGGATGACCCACTGAACGGCTCATCTGTCCATCTCTGTTTGTCTGCTCCATGATCAGAATGACTCTCACACTGCACACATAAGCCTCTGAGACTATCACACTCGGTCATCTGACATCTGAGAAAGGCTAGAACAGTCAATTGTTTGAAAACAGCTTTTGCTTTGACCTCCTATTTTGGCAGTAGGTAATCAGAGCAAAAACAACACTGCACAAGATAGAAAAACTGAAAGATGGGAATAGCATCAGGACCTAGAGACATCAGTTTTGGTGAAACACAAGCTATGGAAATATGCCAGTGCTTGCCTGCCTTTTGGAAGGAAAGTGATGGCTGCCAATTTTTTTTCTCATCTACCAGGAACGTGAAAACCACCCTCCTCCCGGTTGTCTGTTCACAGGCCTATGCAGAAATGGACTTGAATCTGTGTGTGTGTGTGTGTGTGTGTGTGTGTGTGTGTGTGTGTGTGTGTTTAAAGTTCTGTTGTATATTCAAGATAATTTCTACCTCTGGTTACAGGGGTTTGACACAATGATAGCATTCTAAGAAAAAGATATTTTTCACAATTCTAATATATTGCCAGATATATATCTTGTCCTTGTCCCAAGGGACAATTAACATCATTCCTCTATTAGGCAATGTCATCATCATTTTCTTGAAAGATGCATGTTTCTCAGTACAGATATCTGATAGTTTCTCTCTCTATGGCTTTTCATTAAAATCTATGAGCGGATTTCTCCCTGCCATTCTGGTTCCACTCTCTATCACTCCACTCCATCCTATTCCATTCCATTTTAATTCTACCACACTCCACTCCACCCCCTTCCATTCCATTCCACTCCATTCTGTTACAATTCATGACATTCCACTCCACTCCACTCCAGTCCAGGATTTGGGACATGCTCAGTTTGGATTGGAGCTGTGTGGCTTGACAAGTCCTTCAACCTCTGTGAAGGTATGTACCTACCAACCACTCATGTAATAACCATGAGGACACAAACCACTTACCCTATAATCAGTATTTTGATCAGAACTCTGCATGTATCATCCCCTTAATCCCCACAGAGCCCTGAGAGGTGAATGCTTTAGCATCCTCATTATGAAGATGGGGAAACTGATACACACACAGTGATTAAGTGACAAGTCAGTCACAAGACTGAGAGGTCACAGGTATGTGATGTGAACCCAGAAGTTAGGACTTGAGAAATTCCTCTGACATAAAAGCAAAAAGTGTCCTCATGCTGCCTGCAAGACCTCTCAGGGGAACCTTTCCAGAGAGAGTCCATCAAACCTAGACAGATCTGCAGGGAGGGAACAGACACGATGGTCCCTATATGTCCAAGGACTTAAAATATCTAAAAATCTAAAACACTGGGGTCAACCACATGTCATTTAGAATCAGATGGAGGAGTCTGGTCATGAAACTGCTCTGTACTCAGCTGAGAGAGGCAGGTAGAAAGTAATCTGGGGCATCCATAAACCAAAATCGCCCCTGTCCAGCAATGACAAAGAAAAGTATGTTTAATCCTGTGGCAATCTATCAAGTGTCATGGTGTACAAGCTGCATATAAAGTGCAGCATTATTTTCAATGGGAGAACTTTCTCTCAGCTCAACAGACTTTGTAGAGGCAATGGGTATCTAGGATCAAAAGCCTGCAGATTTATGGTGGTGGCTGTTTACCAGAATTGAAAATCTTAAATTCCATTTCTCACAAAGATAAAGGAATATTTAAACAGAACCACGCACAGAGATTTGAAAGGGGAGAAACTGAGTTATTTTCATCAGATATTTTTAAATCACCAATTTCACTTGTACTTTTGTCTCTAACTGTGCGCCCCCAGAGATTCTGAAAGGGAACACATGGAGGTGAATCAAGAAGGCAAAGTGACTTTGCAAAAGAAAGAAAGATATTTTTCTTACTTCTTGCACAAGCTTACTAAGAAAGTGGAAATGGAGACACGTGGATGTGTCTATATTCATTTACCAAGAAAGTGCTATATGCTTCACTCATTTGGGATGTGACTGGTGTTGAACTTTTCACTAGATCAGTCACTGCACTCTGTATAAAGGATAGGAGAGCAGGAAGGATACAGAAAAGACCTCAAACAAAGCATTTGGCAAATGAAACAAGCAAAAGCAAAGGAATAATGATAGATTTAATTGGATAGCAGGTGACCTGGATAGCAAACTGAATAAATAAACAATCGGTGATCTTCTAAGCTAGGCTTGTATCCAATTTCAGTCACAGTAATTAATGAAAAATTCATAAATGCACACACTTGGAATGTGCAGCTCTAGATCTCCTGTCTGACATAGTAAGATTAAATACTGGATGCCCTGTCAGAAGCAAATAACAATTTTTGATTTAGAAAGTGAGTATAAGGAAAGTCTATGTCTCATTATTCCTTATTGTTCATCTAATGTTTTAAAAGGACTTGGAATCTTGTTGATTCATTCATTTCTTTTTTTATAAACATCTTAAAAATTCACCTAGCTTAAAAAGTAAAATGCACACAACAGAGTAGAGAAAGGTAAGACTGAAAAACAGAGGGTTTGGACCATGGAAGGAATTCAGTGCCATACTAAGTGGCTTAGGGTTGATCTGATAAGCAACAGGGAGCCACTGCAAATTTTTGAGCAGAGGCGTGACATGAGTAGAGATGTGACTGAGGAAGATTTATTTGGAAACAGGATACAAAATTAATCAGTGGGTATGTGCACATGCGCGCGCGCACACACACACACAAAACCAAAAACACAGGCATTCTTACAAGAAATTCTTGCTTGAGACAGATAATAAAACCTGAGTAAATGATATAGTCCTAAATGGGGTCAAGGTGAACAACACTATATCCGTGCTACCACTGAAACTTCAAGTATAATCACTTTTGGGGCTATTTTGGTTGATTATGCAATACAAACAAGAGCATAGTTACTTCAGCAATTTTCTCTCTAAATTTCTTTAATGGCCAGCTGGCTGTGGAGGACTGAGGGAACCTAGACAAAAATGTACAATTCTAAGGAGTTTTAAAAATAAATAAAATGTTACAAAAGATGCCAGGATAAGGGCAGTGTGAATCTTATTCAGAAACTCAACATCAAATGTTGCTAACATTGTCTCCTAATTTGGATGGTGAAAAGAGAGATTCAGCTAACATCTCTGCTGAGAGTGAATTTACAGTTCCTTTGACTATGGCACCAGCTTAATAAAGTCAGAAAAATAAAATACATCAAAAAACAAAATGTAGGGGTGCCTGGATGGCTCAGTCGGTTGAGCATCTGACTTGGTTTCAGCTCAGGTCAAGATCTCATGGGTCAAGGGATCTGCCCACGTTGGGCTCCTCACTCAGCAGAGAGTCTGCTTGAAAGATTCTCTCCCTCTGCCCCTCCCCCCACTTGCTCTTTCTCTCTCAAAAAAATAAACCTTTAAAGAAAATCTGCATTTCCTTCTAAATACCCCAAGCCCCATGCCTCTTTCTCCTACAACTATTATATATACTCATGGTAATCCTGCTGGCTGTAAAGGTGCTGGGCTATGTATTGGGGTGCACACACCCTCACTCACAGAAGCGCACACACTTCTGCCCCCAACTTTTGCTATAGCCTACTAAGGATCTCATATGCCTTCTTCTATCCATCCTACACACTGCTGTTAGCAATCCCTTCCTAAGCAAGGGTTTCTCAACTGAAGGTGGTTTTCTCCTCCAGGTGACATTTGGGGTCATTTTTTGGTTGTCATAATAGGGAAGGGGGTATGCTCCTAGCATCTAGTGAGTAGAGGCCATGGATGCTGCTAAGCCTCCTAAAATGCAGGGGGCAGTGTCTCACAACAAAGAATTGTCTGGATGAAAATGTTAATAGTGCCAAGGCCAAGAACCTCTGTCCTAAACATAAAGGTCACATTGGTTTACACACTTCATAAAATTCACAACAGTTGGTGTAAGCCTGAGTCTGGCTCTTACTTTCCACATAATCTGTCACCATCTTCTCTGATTCACTCCTGTACCCCACTGCTCCCACACGAACTCCCTGCTCTTGAATGCCTAGGGATTTCAGCCCCCCTGAAATGAGAGATACTTGCCTCCTCCTGCCTCAGCCCCTTGACTCAGCCTCTGCCCCTTACTGGACAATCATTTCTACCTGGCTGTCATTTTTATCCAACCTTCCAGCATGACTTTCTGTCATCATTTGAATAAACCATCATTTATTCACACATCAAACACCAGCCTCACCAGAGCAACAGCTCACACCAACTTGCATTTCTTCCATTCTTCTCATCCTGTCATTTGCCTTTGTCTCTTGGCTGCACAAACCATAGGCCTCCTCCCTCATCGAGCCCATCCCATCAAGATCTTGGAGAAAGTGACCCTGAATTAACCTGTAGATGTTGCCATATCTCAAAGCTAGGCTTTTTCTGTGTCTGGGAATGAGCAGTCTGAGCCTGTCTGAGCTTCATTATGTGTCTTTGACAAGTAGCAGCAAGAGTAAAAGCAGTGATTAAACCAAAAGGTATTGATATGGCAGTACTTCCAGGCCCTACCCACCTCCCTGACTGGTAAGCAGATTTGTCATTCAGCTTTTCTCCCTCCCTAGCCTGCTGATCTCTCAGGTGCCTGGACATAGCCAATGCTGAACTTTGAGAAAGAGCAGAAGAGGAGTAATAGGCAGTCTTACTGAAACAAGACAAACCACACATGGAATAATAGGCTGTGGGGAGAAAGTGAAGGGTTAATGGGTTGAGGGCTCAGTGATGGGAGAGACTGGACACAGCTAATGCACAGTGGTGACACAGTACAAATCCAAGAACACAGAGAAGAAAAGAGAACATGAAGAATGTTGCTGAAGATTATAAATTAAATTTGCTTTAATATATATTTTCCCCCAGAGAAATCAGTAAGCTGTTTTAAGTTATTTTGTCAACAACTATTATGTTTTTTGTTGTTCTACTTGATTGACTGGCGTTCGGCAAAGAGGATGGATTATATGGGCCAAAAGTTTATAGAGGGTGCACAGATATTAAAGAACTGCTTTTCTATGGAAAAAGAAACTGAAGGTTAAGAGCGGTCACTCACTTTGTCCCAAATCATTTGACATTAGAATCAAGCTTCAAACTCAGCCAGGATTACGACCAAGCCCACATTCAACCACTTCACTATTCCGCCTCTCAAAATAGAAGGTTTAACTTCATGTCAGTTTTTAATTATTCAAAAAGCTCTTATTTCCAACAATGGCATTATATAGTCCCTTTTAATGACTACCTCCATGATTTTGATAAAGACAACCACTTATGTAGGTGATACATACACAGATGAAAGTTCTCTGTAAATACATCTGTTCAGTTCATATGCATCCATTCTCACTGAGTCATAAGCTGGATAGGTAGGGGACATATAATAGCTTTGCTTACAGAGTAGATATTCAATAAATGCTACTAATGATGATGCATATAAATGCACAGGACTATGAGCCTCCATCCAGCAAGGCAACCTAAAATTCTCATTGAATTTCTTTTATCCTAAATTTCTCTTTCCATTATGTTACACAGGCTATATCAGAGAGAGCTAGAGTCCCCTGGTGTATATTTGTCACGGAACCTTTGCTCCCTTGTTCTTTATGAGAATTTTGTCCTACTCAGAGTTGAAGAGAAAAATAACCCATTTATATTCTCTGCACTACTCTTTGGGTTTTATTCCAATTGCTATTGTGTTGCGGCTGCTACGAAGAGGAATACCAATGTAAGCAAGGAGTTAAGTGTACTGCTGCTTCAAATGCAGTGAGCTGGTCAGATGATTCAGAAGAAAGAGAACGGCAGCACAGTCTTAAATTCTAAATTTAGATAGATGGACAGACAGATAGATACAGAGATAGATGAAGTATGTATATACATAGCTATGCCTTTACATATTGATCTATTGATCTGTCTATCTGTCTATCTATCTACCCACCCACAAATCATCTGTCTAGCTTTGGCTGGGAGACAAAATAGCATGTGGTTAAGTACAAACTTAGGGCTCAGAGACCAGGTTCTGGTACAACCTCCGTGTATGTGACTTTGGAAAATTAATCTCAGCTTTCCCATATGAGCCACAGGTACGGTAATAGTGGTGCCTATCTCAGAGGGTTGCCGTGACTTCCCCATGAGTCTTCCCCATGGAGACTGTGTAGCCCACTTCACCTTCCAAAGTAGGTGGTATACCAGCAATAGATGTGATTACTTTGGAGGATGGTAAAATGATGATGATTATAAGGGATGGTGGAAAATAAATCAGATTGCTTTTAGTAGCCTTTTTATTGAAACTCCTAATGTTGACCTCTAGGAGAACATGATTTGGAGTTAGATGAGACTTTAGTTCAAATCCCAACGTTTCCATTAGAGGGATTCATGTGTGTAATAGAGAAGGAGAGCAGGGTGAGACGGAGAGAGAGAGAAGGAATGGTCATGTCCCTTTGACAGAAATTCAATACTCTTATCTGTAAGAGGGGATAATAATAGTACCTACTTCATAGGGTTATTGTGAGAAATACATTATACAATATATGTACATAAATCTAGCATATTACTCGTCACATGGTAAGCACATAAAAATAATTATTGTTCTTGAACAATCCATCCTATTATTAACTGTCTCGATGAGCTGGGCCTATGCTCCCCATTCACACTCATCTGAAAGTCATTGTTATCAGGAACTATTTGCTAATTCCCTATGCAGAATTTAAATCTTCCATACAACCTCATCTGCTGCTCCATGCTAATTATGTACTTATCTTATCTGAATATCTGTTGCAAATTTACAAAGCCACTCTTGTCCTTCTGGCTCCTGGCTATACACAGTCACAAATAGTTTACAAACAACAATAGAAACAACAACAACAAAACTTTGGCAGGGAGAAGAAAACAAAGCAAGAGCATCCTATAATACCCTGCTCTTCTAACTGGGGCTCTTTGATTTTTCTTCAGGTCAACTTCTCCAAAAATTACAGAACTGAATTATCAGATCACTACACTTACTCTGCCATGATATCATTGTAAAATTACACTTTAATAAAAATCTGAAAGATGGTTTCTCTGTCATAGTGTCAAGTGTCTCAAACCTACCAGTAATAAACATCTGGCTTTTGGTTGTCAGTGGCTATAATTAAAAGAAAGCAAGGGCTTTAGAGACGGAAAAATTAGTTCAATTCCTGACCCTAGGACAAACTGGCTGTGTGACTTTGGGCAAGGAAATTAACCTTTCTGAGCTCCCTAAAACAAGAGGATGATAGCAGTACCTACATTATAGTCAGGATTCCACCTGCTTCAATACCAAGTGTACCATTCAGATCTTGATCCACGTGACTCTCATTCCCGGGGATTGGAGTTACTACTTTTTGGGTTGTTTTGAGGAATAAATGAGTTAATACACACCATCACTTAGAACACCACTTGGCACACAGTAAATGCCAAATAAGTGGCTGTTTGTATTATTATTAGTATTACTGTAAGATTGCTGTGAGGACTGACTGTGATAATCCTGGTAAAGGGCTAAGCACAATGCCTGGAACATGGGAAGCTCTCATTAACTGACAGCTAGTGTCCCTGCTTCTTATAAACTACACCAGCTCCACTGTGAATGAAAGCTAGCAGGATGAAATCATCGAACACCCCCACCCCATACCAAATGCCAAAAGGACATCAAATTGGGTGTGAAAACACAAAACCAGGTATAGTTCAATTATCTGTGCTAATGGAAGGGTTTGGAGGCAAGGACAATCAACCAGGATGAATAATCCAAAACCACATTCACTTGGCCATGAAATACACCATCAGTTCACATTCAAATATACTGTGTCTGCCATTCTGGGGATTAATTTCAACAGAATAATGAATCCACACAAGACAGGCCTGATTCAAGCTGGGAAGTGCCCTGGTTCTTTGGTCTGTTTCCTGCTCATCTCCTCCCTGCAACATACTCCATGCTGAGAGCAGCCAGCAGGCTTCCGCGACTGGTGCAGAGAACCAATCTAAACAGGGTTGACCCCTCTCAAATCTTCCCAGAGCATGAAAGAGGCCTGGGTTTCAAAGCCTTCTTCTGCATGAAAATTAACTAGGGCTTCAGGTTGAGATGTCACAGATAAGGAGCTAAGGGGACATCTTGCTGCAGAAAATAGAGTCGAGCCATGTAGTATTGCCCTTGCCCTGTCCAAGATCCAGTGTTGGTCGTTTTCTTTGATATAAAGATATCTAGAATCCCACCTCCCATCACAAATACTGCAAGTTCAAAAGGAATGACTTTCCTCTTCATGAAGTAGATTACTTGATGTTCTAATAACATGGGCTTGCAAAAATAAACATTGCAATGAGCACTATACTTTACATATTCATCCATTAAATAAATACTGAGAGCCTTTTAAGAGTTTGGCAATGGACAAGGAACTGAGCATATAAAGAAGCAAAGACATAAAGTCCTCACCTTATAGCCTAGTGAAAACAATTAAGCAATGGCAGATGAATGTAATAAAGTAAACATGATGGTGAGAATACATAGCTAGAGCACCAGACCTTGTCTGCTGGAGGCCGGGGGCTGTGATCCAACCCTGACAGTTCCTGGTAAGTCAACATCACCTCTTCCCCATTCAACAACAACAGACCCCTTTTGGTCTTTCCACCCCAATCTATAAGCCATTTTTTGTTCCACAGCCAGAGTAATCTTCAAATGTGAATCTGAGCAAGCCACTCTTCAACTCTCCAGTGGCTTCCCAGTGCTCTAAAATGAAAGACAGAGGCACATGGATGGCACAGTTGGTTGGGCATCTGACTCTTCATGTCGGGTCAGGTCATGGTCTTAGGGTAGTGAGATAGGGCCCTGTGGTGGGCTCCGCACCCAGTGTGGAGTCTGCTTAGGGCTGTCTCTGCCCCACCCCACTCTCTCAAATAAATAAATCTTTAAAAAATAAAATGAAATGAAATGAAAGCCATGTCCTTACTTTGGCATGGAAGGCTTTGCCTGATCTGGCCCTGCCTACCTGCCTCTCCTCAAGGCCCGCCAGGCCTGCTCTGCTCACTGCACTCCAGCCACGCTGGTTCCTTTCAGCTCCTCTAAAACAACAAGCTCCTTTTTCTTTCCTCAGGACTTTCTGTTTCCTTCAATTGGGATGCTTCTCCCACAGCTGATTCCAGCTTCTCTGTTTGGTCTCTCCCCAAATGCTACCTCCTCATAAAGGCCTTTTCCATCAACCTCATGCAGGGGACAATGGGGGTGAGAGAAAAATTAAATCCCAACTGACCTTCCTTCCAAGCACTCTCAAAATGTAGAATGATCAGTTCTTGTCTGTTGCCTTGTTTGTGTCTGAGAATGCATGAAATGTAAGTAAGAACAAGGGCTCATGTTGGCTGAGCTCTCACTATGTGCCAAGTACTCTTCCAAGCTCTTTTCATGTGTCAACTCACTTCAGATTCACAGCTAATGTGCAGGCTGGGTTATAGCTGTGGAGACAGGCATGGAGAGGTTAAGCAACTTGCATACTGGTTGTATGATTTGTACGTGACAAAGGCAACATTTGTACCTGGAAAGCCTGGCTGCAAAATCCATGTTCTTAACTTCCATACTGAGTCACTTCTCAATCACAAGTGTCTTTGTTTTCAATTACAATAAAATCACCTCCCTAAAGGGTCATTAAAAAGTGACAAAGATCATGGAGGAAGTTTGTTCAGTAGAACTCTGCCTGTTGCTTCCCTTTGGGAATCTCCTCCCTCCCCTCCTTCCCCTTAACAATGAACATTCTGCCCTATCTTTTTAGAATGCACTCTACCCATAATCACCCTTAGCAGCTGTGACTACATAAAGCTTATTTATACCCATGTCCTATGGCTAAAAGAGATCTTTAGGCAACCCACAACCCTGTCCAAAGAGTATATACATCACCAGGAGACAGGCTGTGAAATAGACTGTTGATTTAACTAGAAATGCCCATTATCCAAAAGCAAAGAAAACCCAAGGCCACCTCTACTTTCTCAAGAACCACCCTGCCTTCTATTTCCTACTACCCTCAACTCCATTCTAATTCTGTGCCTCAATCTTAAATACATTAAAAACATAACCTATTTTATTTCTTTTTTCTTCTTCTTCTTCTTTTTTTTTTTTTCAAACTAAACAGGCTCAACTTAAGGTCAGTCTCTTCTGGTACACTGGCTCCTATTATGGAGGGAATAAAGGAGAGACTGCTTTTAAAAAGAGAGAGGCTGCTTTTAATGACAGTTTCCGAACAGTGGCCTTTTGTACTTGAAGGGATTGATGATAAAGCTCACTGTCAACTGACAGTAACATCAATGTCAGAGCACAAAGGGACGGATGTCTCTCAATACGGGATCATCCCTGAGCCATTAACCAGTGCTGGTCTGCTCTGCCATCTTGGAGGATGGCTACTTCTCATGACAACCTGACTGCGGCTTCCTCTCAGCAGAGTCAGGGAAGAAAACTCCCTCTATCCTTCTCCCCTCCCCTCTCTCTCTTCCTCTTTCTTACACACACAGAGGGACACGCTCCATATCTGAAAGTAATTCAGCACTTCCTGGTGGTGAATGGCCATGGTCCGAGTTTGAATTCTAGTATCTTTGCTTCTCTATGCTCCGGTGTTCTCATCTCTAATATAGAGATAATACTAATAAATATAATGACATAGTTCATGCAAAAGTTTGGTGCAATGTCTAGACAAACACTCAAAATATACATTGGCTGTTATTATTACTATTATAACAGTAGAGAACAATACGGTCTATACCATACTTTCTCTTGCATCAGCTAAATGCTTCTCCTGATGCTTTTGTGAGGGAGATAGGACTTCTGCACTTGAGCCATTTTACAGGTGAGGCTCAGACAGGTGTTATGATGGGCTCCAAATCACACAAGTGATCAACCAGCAAAGTCAAGACTTAGAGAAGTGACTATATTATTTGAGACCAATGCTTGGTCCACTATCCCAAGTTACTTCCCAATCAGTTGAAGACCAGGTGACTATTGTATACCTGGAATGATCTTAGAAGCAAGGGAACGAAAGCCATTCTGAGTTCCTCAAGCCCATCACAATTTCAAATATTGTATCTTATTGTTAGAGTGACCATATCACTTATCATCTAAACCTGGATATTTCTGACAGTGACAAATGCTATATTAGACAGGATTCCAGAAGAGACATAAACTGAGGTAGTACCAGACAAATGCCCTCTACATATGGTCCACATGATTATACTAGCACAAATCCCAACTCCATCTTCTAGATTTGACTGTGTCATTTAATATTTGACTTTATGGCACATTTTCTCATCCCCTCTCTTTCGGTGGGATCACCTCTCTCTCTTTCAGCCAATTGCTACTCCAACCAATGGTATTACCACAGAACTTCCAAGTACAATAGCATTCTTCTTGCCAGACTCAAAGACAGGGTGAAGGATGAGTTCAAAGCCAAGCCAACTGAGGTTCTTCTCAGAGATTTTTCTGCTACAGCTGGAAAGGTACATGGTCCCATGCTTTTGGGGGAAGGCGAAGATCATGATGTTCAAAAGAAAAAATGTTGGATTTGCCTGCCCATTCTTCCTTGGCTGCTTAGAGGAAGTTTATCTTTAGCAGGAGCTGCCAACCCATCAAGAGGTAGAGAGAAGTGGAGATGCAAGGTGAGTGCAAAAAGGAGAATGTCCTCACAGTTCTCAGCCATTGGTTCCAGTCACAAAAGCTTGAGGTCCAGTCTCCAACACCCTCATTCATACAGTTATTTATTCAATTTTGTAGCCTAACACAAAAATCTTCCCAACTCCATTATCCAATATATTCTATGATAATTTGGGTTTTTTTTTTTTTACTCCATTTTGTTAAAAGTGGTATGAATTGTGTTTCCATTACTTGCAATCAAAATATTCTAATAGAGATACCAAAAATATGAGTATGGACATGGACTTCTAAGAAAGCTAAAATTTTTAAGCAAAAGAGGAGTTAGCAAGAAGGTAGGTCAAGCTGAATATTTTTGTTGAAATAAGCATTTCAGTGGGCTTGAGAGAGCTTAAAATTTTGATATGAAAACAAGCAAGAGGTGCCCCATACCCCAAGAGATCTTGTTGAAAGAAGGACATGCCCATGGAAAGGCATTATGGTGTAGTGGCTTTGGCATTAGTAAATGATGGCTCAAATGGCAGTTCCACTGCTGAGTAGCTCTAAGTGCTTGGTCAGGTCACTTCAGCTCTCTGAGCTTCTATTTCCTCCTCCCAAAATAAGGATTTCGATACTTCTCAGAGTTGTAGGAGAGCCATCTAGTATGTACATAAGGCAGACGAAGTTATTAATAAATAGTGATTATTATGTGTGTGTGCAGGGCAGTAAAGAGATCCAACTATGGGGGGGCGGAGCAAGATGGCGGAGGAGTAGGAGACCTGGGTTTCGTCTGGTCTCAGGAATTCAGCTGGATAGGGATCAAACCATTCTGAACACCTACGAACTCAACAGGAGATCGAAGATAAGAAGAGTAACAACTCTCTGAACAGAATAGCGACCACTTTCTGGAAGGTAGGACGTGCGGAGAAGTGAATCCGAGGCAATATTCGGAAGGACAGACGGCGGGGGAGGGGGCCTCCATTGGCCACTTCTGGCAAGTGCTAGAGCCGTGGAGCACAAAATCGGAACTTTTAGAAGCCGGCTCCGCTGAGGGACGTCACTCCAGTGGCTAACCGGGGGCATGGAACCCTCGCGGGACATGTGGTCTCAGGACCCTCGGGGTCACAGAAAAAACCGAGAGTGCCTGAGTGTGGGAGAGCTCCCAGGGATCGGAGCAGGGAAGCTGGCTGCAGAGACGAAGCCGAGGCCCGGGCTCTCAGCTCGGGGTTGCCATAAACTGTGATTGGCGACAGAGTCGGGCCACTTCTCCTCCAGCAGGAACCCAACAAGCGGCAGATCCGGGGAGCCTCCCCTTCCTGCCCTGGGAGGAGCGGTGCGGAAGCGCACCGCAGGGATCTGCTGGGTTTGGAGACTCCACACGGGGTCGGGTGCCAGAGATAGAAACACTCGGTCACAGGCCGGGTGAGCATGGAGTGCAGCCGGAGACCAGGGAGACGGGAGTGACTGCTTTTCTCTGGGGGTGCACTGAGGAGCAGGACCCCGAGTTCTCAGCTCCTTCGGGTGGAGATTGGGAGGCCACCATTTTCGCCCTGGTCCTCCAAAGCTGTACCGAGAGCTTGCAGGGAACAAAAGCTCCTGAGAGCAAACTCGAGCAGCTTGCTTAGCCCAGACCAACAAGGGTGGGGCAATTCCGCCTCCAACAAAGACATTTGGGAACCACGGCAACAGGCCCTTCCCCCAGAAGATCAGCACGAACAGCCAGCAAGCCAAGACCAAGTTTACCGATCAAGGAGAATGGGAGAACTCCAGCGCTAGGGGAATACTGCACATAGAATTCATGGCTTTTTTTTTTTACCATGATTCATTAGTTCATCAAAGTTAATTTTTTTAACTGTTTTTTTTAATTTTTCTTTTTCCCTTTTTCAACCAACATCTTATTAATCCCTTTTTTAAAAAAAATTTTTTTATTTTTCATTTTTAGAGTCATATTTTATCCCTTCATAGTAGTTACCCTTATTTTTGGCATATATATATGTATAAGTTGTTTTCTCTTTAAAATTTTGAGATACAGTTTCTTCTAACAGATCAATATATACCTTAAGTCACTAGTGTATGGCTTTGTTCTAGTCTCCTGCCTGATCACATTCTCTCCCTTTTTTCTTTTTTTTTTAATTTTTTCTTTTTTCAAACAACTTATCTTATCAATTCCTTTTATAAAATCTTTTATAATTTTCATCTTTACAGTCATCTTCTATCCCTTCATTGTATCAACCCTTATTTTGTACATATATGTCATTCTTCCTTTAAAATTTTGGGAGGCACTTTCTTCTAACAGACCAAAATATGCCCAAAAGCTAGTGTGTGGCACTGATCTATGGCACTAGCCTGATCATATTTGATCATATTCTGGTTTTTTTTTGTTTTCTTCTGTTTTTGTTTATTTTTATCTTTTTCCTTTTTTTTTTTTCTCTTCTTTCTTTACCTTTCTTGTCCCCTGGTTTCAGGTCTTTTCTGATTTGTATAGAGTATATTTGCTGGAGACGTTGTTAACCTGTTAGCATTCTGTTCTCTCATTCATCTGTTCTCCTCTGGACAAAATGACAAGATGAAAAAAATTACCTCAGCAAAAAGAACAAGAGGTAGTACCGTCTACCAGGGACCTACTCAATACTGACATTAGTACAATGTCAGACCTAGAGTTCAGAATCATGACTTTAAAGATACTAGCTGGGCTTGAAAAAAGTGTGGAAGTTATTAGAGAAACCCTTTCTGGAGAAATAAAAGAACTAACACCTAACCAAGTCGAAATCAAAAAGGATATTCATGAGGTACAATCAAAAATGGGGGCACTAACTGCTAGGATAAATGAGGCAGAAGACAGAATCAGCGATATAGAAGACCAAATGATGGAAAATAAAGAGGCTGAGAAAAAGAGAGATAAACAACTACAGGATCACGAGGGCAGAATTCGAGAGAGATAAGCAATACGATAAGATGAAACAACATTAGAATAATTGGGATCCCAGAAAAAGAAGAAAGAGAGAGAGGGGCAGAAGGTATATTGGAGCAAATTATACCAGAGAACTTCCCTAATGTGGGGAAGGAAATAGGCATCAAAATCCAGGAGGCACAGAGAACCCCTCTCAAAATCAATAAAAATACGTCAACACCCCGACATCTAATAGTAAAACTTACGAGTCTCAGAGACAAAGAGAAAATCCTGAACGCAGCTCAGGAGAAGAGATCTGTAACCTACAATGGTAGAAACATTAGATTGGCAACAGACCTATCCACAGAGACCTGGCAGGCCAGAAAGGACTGGCATGATATCTTCAGAGCACTAAATGAGAAAAATATGCAGCCAAGAATACTATATCCAGCTAGGCTATCACTGAAAATAGAAGGAGAGATAAAAAGCTTCCAGGACAAACAAAAACTAAAGGAATTTGCAAACACAAAACCAGCCCTCCAAGAAATATTGAAAGGGGTCCTCTAAGCAAAAAGAGAGCCTAAAAGCAGCATAGATCAGAAAGGAACACAGACAATATACAGTAACAGTCACCTTATAGGCAATACAATGGCACTAAATTCATACCTTTCAATAGTTACCCTGAATGTAAATGGGCTCAATGCCCCAATCAAAAGACAAAGGCTATCAGATTGGATTAAAAAACAAGACCCATCGATATGCTGTCTGCAAGAGACTCATTTTAGACCCAAAGACACCCCCAGATTGAAAATGAGGGGGTGGAAAACCATTTACCATGCTAATGGACACCAAAAGAAAGCTGGGGTGGCAATCCTTATATCAGACAAATTAGATTTTAAACCAAAGACTGTACTAAGAGATGAGGAAGGACACTATATCCTACTTAAAGGGTCTATCCAACAAGAAGATCTAACAATTGTAAATATCTATGCCCCAAACATGGGATCAGCCAATTATATAAGGCAATTAATAACAGAAACAAAGAAACACATTGACAACAATACAATAATAGTGGGGGACTTTAACACCCCCCTGACTGAAATGGACAGATCATCTAAGCAAAAGATCAACAAGGAAATAAAGACTTTAAATGAAACACTGGACCAAATGGACTTTACAGACATATTCAGAACATTCCATCCCAAAACAACAGAATACACATTCTTCTCTAGTGCCCATGGAACATTCTCCAGAATAGATCACATCTTAGGTCACAAATCAGGTCTCAACCGGTACCAAAAGATTGGGATTATTCCCTGCATATTTTCAGACCACAATGCTTTGAAACTAGAACTCAATCACAAGAGGAAAGTCGTAAAGAACTCAAATACATGGAGGCTAAAGAGCATCCTACTAAAGAATGAATGGGTCAACCAGGAAATTAAAGAAGAATTCAAAAAATTCATGGAAACCAAAGAAAATGAAAACACAACTGTTCAAAATCTTTGGGATATAGCAAAGGCAGTCCTGAGAGGAAAGTATATAGCAATACAAGCCTTTCTCAAGAAACAAGAAAGGTCTCAAATACACAACCTAACCCTACACCTAAAGGAGCTGGAGAAAGAACAGCAAATAAAGCCTAAACCCAGCAGGAGAAGAGAAATCATAAAGATCAGAGCAGAAATCAATGAACTAGAAACCAAAAGAACAGTAGAACAGATCAACGAAACTAGGAGCTGGTTCTTTGAAAGAATTAACAAGATTGATAAACCCCAGCCAGACTTATCAAAAAGAAAAATGACCCAAATCAACAAAATCATGAATGAAAAAGGAGATATCACAACCAACACCAAAGAAATACAAACAATTATAAGAACATATTATGAGCAACTCTATGCCAGCAAATTAGATAACCTGGAAGAAATGGGTGCATTCCTAGAGATGTATCAACTACCAAAATTGAACCAGGAAGAAATAGAAAACCTGAACAGACCTATAGTCACTAAGGAAATTGAAGCAGTCATCAAAAATCTCCCAACAAACAAAAGCCCAGGGCCAGACGGCTTCCCAGGGGAATTCTACCAAGCATTTCAAGAAGAATTAATACCTATTCTCCTGAAACTGTTCCAAAAAATAGAAATGGAAGGAAAACTTCCAAACTCATTTTATGAGGCCACCATTACCTTGATCCCAAAACCAGACAAAGACCCCATCGAAAAGGAGAATTACACACCAATATCCTTGATGAACATGGATGCAAAAATTCTCACCAAAATACTAGCCAATAGGGTCCAACAGTACATTAAAAGGATTATTCACCATGACCAAGTGGGATTTATCCCTGGGCTGCAAGGCTGGTTCAACATCCGCAAATCCATCAACGTGATACAATACATTAACAAAAGAAAGAACAAGAATCATATGATCCTCTCAATAGATGCAGAAAAAGCATTTGACAAAGGACAGCATCCTTTCTTGATCAAAACTCTTCAGAGTATAGGGATAGAGGGTACATACCTCAATATCATAAAAGCCATCTATGAAAAACCTACAGGGAATATCATTCTCAATGGGAAAAAGCTGAGAGCTTTTCCCCTAAGGCCAGGAACGCGGCAGGGATGTCCACTATCACCACTGCTATTCAACATAGTATTAGAAGTCCTAGCCACAGCAATCAGACAACAAAAAGAAATCAAAGGCATCCAAATCGGCAAAGAGGAAGTCAAACTCTCACTCTTTGCAGATGATATGATACTGTATGTGGAAAACCCAAAAGACTCCACCCCAAAACTGCTAGAACTCATACAGGAATTCAGTAAAGTAGCAGGATATAAAATCAATGCACAGAAATCAGTGGCATTCCTATACACCAACAACAAGACAGAAGAGAGACAAATCAAGGAGTCGATCCCATTTACAACTGCACCCAAAACCATAAGATACCTAGGAACAAATTTAACCAAAGAGGCAAAGGATCTGTACTCAGAAAACTATAAAATACTCATGAAAGAAATTGAAGAAGACACGAAGAAATGGAAAAACGTTCCATGCTCATGGATTAGGAGAATCAACATTGTGAAGATGTCAATGCTACCTAGAGCAATCGACACATTCAATGCAATCCCCATCAAAATACCATCCACTTTTTTCAAAGAAATGGAACAAATAATCCTAAAATTTGTATGGAACCAGAAGAGACCCCGAATAGCCAGAGGAATCTTGAAAAAGAAAAGCAAAGCTGGCGGCATCACAATTCCGGACTTCCAGCTCTATTACAAAGCTGTCATCATCAAGACAGTATGGTACTGGCACAAAAACAGACACATAGATCAATTGGAACAGAATCGAGAGCCCAGAAATGGACCCTCAACTCTATGGTCAACTCATCTTTGACAAAGCAGGAAAGAATGTCCAATAGAAAAAAGACAGTCTCTTCAAGAAATGGTGTTGGGAAAATTGGACAGCCACATGCAGAAGAATGAAACTGGACTATTTCCTTACACCACACACAAAAATAGACTCCAAATGGTTGAAAGACCTAAACGTGAGACAGGAGTCCATCCAAATCCTAAAGGAGAACACAGGCAGCAACCTCTTCCACCTCAGCCACAGCAACTTCTTCCTAGAAACATCGCCAAAGGCAAGGGAAGCCAGGGCAAAAATGAACTATTGGGATTTCATCAAGATAAAAAGCTTTTGCACAGCAAAAGAAACAGTCCACAAAACCAAAAGACAACCGACAGAATGAGAGAAAATATTTGCAAATGACACATCCGAGAAAGGGCTAGTATCCAAAATCTAGAAAGAACTTATCAAACTCAACACCCAAAGAACAAATAATCCAATCAAGAAATGGGCAGAAGACATGAACAGACATTTTTCCAAAGAAGACATCCAAATGGCCAACAGACACATGAAAAAGTGCTCAACATCGCTCGGCATCAGAGAAAGCCAAATCAAAACCTCCATGAGATACCACCTCACACCAGTCAGAATGGCTAAAATTAACAAGTCAGGAAACGACAGATGTTGGTGGGGATGTGGAGAAAGGGGAACCCTCCTACACTGTTGGTGGGAATGCAAGCTGGTGTAACCACTCTGGAAAACAGTATGGAGGTTCCTCAAACAGTTGAAAATAGAGATACCATATGATCCAGTAATTGCACTACTGGGTATTTACCCCAAGGATACAAATGTAGGGATCCGAAGGGGTACATGCATCCCAATGTTTATAGCAGCAATGTCTACAATCGCCAAACTGTAGAAAGAGCCAAGATGTCCATCAACAGATGAATGGATAAAGAAGAAGTGGTATATATACACAATGGAATATTATGCAGCCATCAAAAGGAATGAGATCTTGCCATTTGCAACGACGTGGATGGAACTGGAGGGTGTTATGCTGAGTGAAATAAGTCAATCAGAGAAAGACATGTATCATATGACCTCACTGATATGAGGATTTCTTAATCTCAGGAAACAAACTGAGGGTTGCTGGAGTGGTGGGGGGTGGGAGGGATGGGGTGGCTGGGTGATAGACATTGGGGAGGGTATGTGCTATGGTGAGCACTGTGAATTGTACAAGAATGATGAATCACGGATCTGTACTTCTGAAACAAATAATGCAATATATGTTAAGAAAAAAAAAAGAAGAAGAAGATAGCAGGAGGGGAAGAATGAAGGGGAGTAAGTCGGAGGGGGAGATGAACCATGAGAGAAGATGGACTCTGAAAAACAAACTAAGGTTTCAGAGGGGAGGGGGGTGGGGGGATGGGTTAGCCTGGTGATGGGTATTAAAGAGGGCACATTCTGCACAGAGCACTGGGTGTTATGCACAAACAATGAATCATGGAACACTACATCAAAAACTAATGATGTAATGTATGGTGATTAACATAACAATAAAAAATTATTAAAAAAAAGAGATCCAACTATAAAAGCTGATAGGTGTTAGGCTGAAGACTGTGGTATCCTAGAGATAGAAAGTATGCTTTCACTGTCTTGGGTCTGCTGTCACCTGGCCCAGGGTCTGGACTCTTTGAAGTGCTTAATAAAAGTCAATGAATAGATAAATGAAAAATGAAATCTCTGATGCATGTACATAGCCTTGGAGAGATCTTAACCATAAAAAGCCATTATCAATGTCCTCAAGGAAAATGTATCTGGCAAGGTATTTAGTGCCAGATTGCATTAAAAGACTCCTCATGACAGCTGTCAAAAAAAAATTTTTTTTTTGCAAGAGTGAAAACCTACAAGATAGTAAAAAAAAATTTCAAAAAGTAAAGCAATCATTTCTGTTTGTATACATGAACCAAAAAAGTAAAAGTGCATCATTCATTCAATCATTCATTTATTTGTGACTTTATTCACATGCATTAGCTCCTGCTCTGATTCAGCAATGTTACATACCCCAGGGACCCAAAAATGAAGACACAGTTGCTGCCAAGAAACCCTCAAACAAGGGTATGAGGAAGATATATGAATGACTACCCCTGATCAAATATAATAAATATCATACTGTCAGAGATAGTAAAGGCTCCAGAACTCCAGAAAACAGAGCACTCACTTTACCAGAGGAGATAGGAATGTGCCAGGGCAGACTGGGAAGAAACGCAATCCCTGAAGGAGGAAACAGTGTAACAGAGGCATAAAGTTATGAAGATACAGGCCATCTTGTAGGGAGAGAGTGGATTCTCTAATCTCCTCGGAACACAGACTGCATGAGGTAAGTGCAAGCACTGGACTTGAAGCCTGGGTTGACCAGATACCTGTGGGCCTTGAATACCAAACTAAAACATGAAGATTTTATTCTATAGAAAATGACAGGCCACCAACATTTTTTGATCGAGGGAGGGACATAACCAAATTAGAATTTTAGTAAAAGAGCTTTGAATGTAGAGAAGAGGGTAGATGGATGGTGAAGTAACAGATTTTATTTTTTTATATTAAAAAGTCAAAAATTTTCCAAGGATTTTAAGTTACAATGACTAGATACATGGAAACACTGCTAACTGTATGAGAGAAAGTTGTATAAATCAGGCCTCCCAAAGAGAAAGTACAAGGAAATCTAACTCAAACTGCATTGGCAGGGTGGGGAGTGAAGGCATTTACTGGCTTATACAGCTGAAACATCCAGTTATAGAGACAAGCTCAAACACAAGTGTTTGTATAGTGTCACCTCAGCTTGTTCTCCCTCCGTCTCTTGAATCTGCTTTCCACTGTATTGTCTATCATCTACAGAAGGATCTCCCACTACGGAGGCCATAGCTATTCCAAGCTCCCATGCTCACAACTCCTAACCAGGGGAATCAAGGTGCTATTTCCCCCAGCAATTTCTAAATTGAGTTTCACAGGCCTGCTCTGGACCAGGTAATCATCCTTGAGCCATTCACTGACGTCGGTATTTGGGATGCCTTGACTGGTCAGGCCTGGGTTATGTGCAGTTCTGAATCAGGTGGGTCCACCCACCCAACCCCACAAGGAAAGGAAAGGACAGGCTACTACCTGCTGAAGAAAAGAAGAATGCTGAGCAGTCGCCTTGCTTGGGAGATGGGAAGGGGAGAAAGGTGGGGTGGGAAAGAAAATGCAGTTGTAAACCATAAGCTTAAACAGCAGTTCCCTTATGTAAATGCACTTACAGCCATTGTTACTGGAAGAACCTTCAAATATGTTTTCCCAGGCCTCCAAGAGCACTTGGAATTTTAAGAATCAAAATACTTTTATTGCTCCCAAATCAACTAAAGTCCCCTGAAAGTGTAAAGAACTAAATCTCTTCAAAGATGTGAAGATGTGCAGTGGAAATGAAAGGACAAACAGAACACTTCTAATTCACCTGATATGTTCAAACGGAAAAGCTTCCTCCCAGGAAAACATATATATATTTCTCCAAGCACATCTACTAATAAGAGTGTCATAAGGCCCTTACATAAGTAGGAATATCCACCTTTACTCTCTGCTGACACCGATAGTAACTTTTACAATTCAGACACCCCTTTTGATTGAAAAAAAAAAATGAACTTGGATTTTTCTCTGGAGAGAAAAAAAACAAAAACATTTTCCCCAGCATTTCAAGATATACACATTCTTTGAAGCATATACAATTACATTAATGACTGATACTTCTAACACCAGTCAAAAACTCAAACTGCACAACAGTGAGTGATTAAAGATGACTGAAGTCAAAATGAAAAGAAGACCTGGGTTCGGAGGAAGAGTCATGTGTTTATTATCTGTGTGACTTCTGGCAAATTGCTTAACCTCTCTGTTCCTCAGTTTCATAGTCTGTAAAACAGATATAATACTAATACTTAAATGAAAATTAGATAACATAATACATGTAAAGTAGAAAAGTATGAGTGTGTGTGTGTGTGTGTGTGTGTGTACACTTGGAAACTTAGAATACATACTTGGAATCCAAGGATTTGGGCTTTTAAAATCCCAAATAATTCCAAATAACTCAAATGTGTGTGTATATATTTGTGTGTGTGTTCAAAAACTATAGTTTCCCTAACTGGACATAATCTAAATGCCCTATAAGGGAATGGTTACATAAATGACAGACTCAGACAATAAAGTACCATGCAAACCTTAAGCAGAATGCAACAGACCTATACAGGCTAATATAGGATGGTCTTCATGATATATGATTACATACCAAAAACAAGGTACCAAATGATATATATGACTATATAAATCATATATAAATATGGTATAAGTCATATATGATTTATATACTTATACATACAATATTGATAATTTTACATGCATATAATATAGGTAAACATAATAAATATACAAATAGAAATGCTTATATAAGGACTTAAACATGAATAGAAATTTATGGAAATTACATAAAAAAAACAAAAATGATTGCCTCTGGGAGGTGAACTTGCTGTCTATAATTAAACCTCAAATTTTATTCTATGAAATTATTTTTTTCCACCACATTCAAAATATTAATGCTTTTTTTTTCAAAAGTTGACTTTCACTAACCTTTCCTAATGCATCTACTGTTGTTTACCCTATCTGTGAAAACCCCCAGCAGAATTTCCATTCTTAATAGTGTCTGTGTGTGAATGGACCATTGGGCTTTTTTCAGATCACCATATTTACATGCATGGGCCACATTGTCAAAAATGATGCTAGCTGATTAAGAGAGTTTGTGAAAAAGTACCCACTGTGATTGAAACACTCATTTAATACATTTTAAGTGCCTGAAATGCTCAGCTTCCTTGATTGGTGTTGATTGTTTGCATTTGATTTACTTCCTCAGTATCAGTGTTCATTAAATTACTTAATGTAATGGCCACCCTGTAGCTGCAGCCTATCTAACTCCCCATCTTTGGGAGCATTCTAATTCTCTGGCTGCTCTCTTCGGGAGCAAGGAGTGTAGGTTTTACCATCAAAGAGCTCTGTGTGGCTCATAGAAATTACTTACAAGGAAAATTATCTTTCAGAAGGATCCACAGCAGTCATGTCTGATTTTATTTATTTATTTATTTATTTATTTTGCTATTTATAGCTCCTGTTCTTGGCAGCTGTCTTATTATTTTTGACAATTTATTAACTACCATGGGCACACTTGTAAAGTGATGTTCAGGGCTCACCACAGTATGTTTGATCTTCCATGTTTTAAAAGTCTGCCACCCATGTGGACAGCAAGACTTGTGCCAGCATTATTGCAGCAGTCCATAAGCTAAATCCACTTTTGAAAAAATAGACATGGTTTCATTAGACATCCCAATAATACTCAGTCTGAATGGAGATTTCTTTATTTTGCTTATTTCCTTTTATCTGTCCCAGTGCAGGTATGGTACTGGGATCTCTCTTCATTAATTGTTTGTATTCAAAGGCTATTGAGATTTGCTTTTGTTTCCCCAGAGGACAAACAGAATAGTATGAAAGGTGTCGTGTGCACATTTACATCAATAAACCTCACTGTGGAATGGGAAGTATTGATCAGAGAGGTGGTGAGAAGGAGCATTTATTGTACTGGAGGGAAAAGCACCAGAGTGAGTTGGAAGCAAAAGAATGTGTGAAGTCACTGAGTACAATGACCACATAGAGGTCACTGGAATCCTACAGTACAAAAGTAAAAGGAGAAAGGAGAAAATGCATATTGTTTGATGTTTCTGACTGTGAAACTCAGGTTAATCAAGAAAGAGTTGGAGTTTGACCAATTGAATAAAAAGGCCCAAACGAGACTGAGTTGTATGTACCCTGGACCCTGATGCCCTGGGAATGTGAAACCCCTCCCTACTGCAATGGCATTTTTTAGGGGAAAAAAAAAAATCACAACAAATAAAGTCAACAGCAACTAAGGGCACCTTCAGGGGGTCTAGCTAAGTTTACCTTGGGGGAAGGTCTCGGGTGAAGTTTTAGTAGAAGTTTGTATCCCCATAGTATGAGATCATGAAAGTTTGAAAGCTGTGCCAAAGGGTGGGTTCGAGCCTTCATGTTTAAGTGAGGGTCTAGAATGATGACAGGAGGCAAGAAGAGGGAAACTCACTCCAATGTCCTGCATGCAGTGACTTGGAGCTCAGATGGTTCTCCCCACCCCTGGTACATGGCAAGAGCCCAACCAGAGGAGGGAGCCAATGGTTCTTTTTTTCCTTTCTTTAGTTTTCATTTAAATTCCAGTTTATATAGTGTCATATTAGTTTCAGGTGTACAATACGGTGATTCAACACTTACATTCGACACTGGTGCTCATCACATAACAAGTGTGCTCCTTAATCCCCAACACCTATTTAAGCTATCCCCCCACCCTGTCTCTTGGTTTGTCTCTATTTTTTTCCTTTGTTCATTTGTTTTGTGTCCTAAATTCCACATACGAGTGAAATCATATGGTATTTGTCTTTCCCTGACCGAATTTTCTCCACTTAGCATAACACTCTCTAGCTCCATCCACATCACTGCAAATGGCAAGATTTCTTTCTTTTTTATGGCCGAGTAATATTCCCGTGTGTGTGTGTGTGTGTGTGTGTGTGTGTGTGTGTGTGTGTGTGCGCGCCACATCTTCTTTATCCATTCATCAGTGTCATCCATGGACATTTGGGGAGCCAATGGTTCTTTTAAGATAAGCTCTAGGACTATCTCAACAGACTCAGAGACAGTTAGTGCCCAAATAGACAGCCCAACTACATAGTCTTATTACAAGTAGAAAAATGTTTATCATTCAAATTCACAGAAAGAAAAATTTGTAAGAGTCAGGAGGAAGAGTTGTTTATTCTTAACAGGTGAACTCCATGAATCTTTCTGTCATGTGACAAGTATTCATTGTAAATCTTTCACTTATGTGACAGGCATTTACTGAGTGTGTACTCTCCCAAAGGTACTGTGCTAGACACTGTGGGGTCCACAGAAATTACCCTGATACAGACCTTAAGAAGGATCTTAAGTTTACTATGGTAGATTGAAGATAAAAGCAAAATACAAGGTGAGCATTATTTAGTAACGTAGGGGGTTATTCATTCATTTACCCTATTAATTAATTCGTTCCAATCCACAAATAAGTAATATGGGGGTGAAAGTAGTATACCCTCATATGGCTGAGTGTGGATAGAGGGAGGAATTTAAGATAATCTTTATTTAGGGGTGCCTGAGTGGTTCAGTCAGTTGAGCGTCTGACTCTTGATTTTGGCTCTGGTTGTGAGATCAAGCTCCTCAGGGAGTCTGCTTGAGATTCTCTCTCTCCCTCTGCACCCCACCTCCCCCCATGCTCTCTAAAAAGAAAAATTTAAACTTTAAAAAAAGATAAGCTTTATTTACATCAGGGGTTCTCACCCCCAATTACATATTAGAATCACCCACCTGGGAAGCTTTTGAAAAATAAGGATGTCTGAGCATAAAACTCCTGGGACTCTGATTTAATTACTGTAGAGTAGGGTCAAGTTTTGACAGTTTTTAAAACTCTCCTCACTTGATTCTAATTTGAAGTCAGAGATGAGAACCTCTAATATATACTTAGAAACACTTGATGTGAGTCTTGAAAGCTACGGATAAAAATTGGAAATATGGAGAAATCAAAACAAAGCTCAGTAAAATCTCTTATCTTCTGGCGATTTTCACCATGCCAGGAGGCATCCTGTGAGGTGAGTCACTATTTAAATTCTCCAACATCAGAAAGGAAGGCAATTAACATGTAGTGAAATGTGCTGCTAGGTACTTGTAATATAATGTGGGTTCCTGGATTAGGAGCAAGCCAGAAGAGGGAGTTTCAAAAGGGATAAATTTAGTTTCCAAGAAAGTTAAAACCTTCATTATAAGACGCCTTGCCACACACAGACTACAACTGAAGTTTGGTATAGACCTAATGCTGTGAGGGCAATATTTTGATGCCTTCTAAGTGTCAGGAGCTTTACAGATATTTCTAATTCCCAACAACCCTATAAAGCAAGTATTTTCATTCTCAGTTTACAACTGATGAAAATGGGCTCAGTGACCTGCCCCAGGTCACCTAGCTAATACTGTAACTAGATGGGTCAGGCCTGGCCAAATAAAGACTCAGCATTGCCCATGCTCTTTCTCACCAACATCTTTCACCGGGGGTAAGTAAGGTGCACTTCCATCTCCTAACACCAAAATTGCATGCATTTCGCCTCTCAAAACAACACCCTTTTGTGTTCGAAAGATAACAAAGATAGAATACTTAACAAAATCTATAGGAAGATGTGCTTATAATAAAAACCCCCTTGCCATTACGATTTTAATGACTGCCATTGTTATGGGTCAAACAGAAGGAAAGTAAATACAAAGCATGGGTTAGACATTTCATGTCGTTGAGGAATTCTCTGGATAAGTCGCTCATTTTGCATTTATAACGCTGGCCCCCACTGCATTTGTTTAGAGATAAAACAGAATGCTTTGGATGCCACCATCTACTCAGTCATGCAGGTTAAAACCAGATTACTCTCTGTATCATTTAGGAAATAGAAACTACCAATCCCACAAATCCATCCCATTTCTCTGGTTCTCCTCTTGATGCCTTTACCCAGATCCCCGCTCTCTTAATCTATTCACTCAAAAGTATTTCTGAATGTTACTATTGTACTAAGTGAGGAGGAGATGTGACCAGCCGATAAAAATAACATTTGCCCTCATGAAACTTACAATTTCGCAGGAAAGACAAATGACAAAGATTCACGTAAATAAACATAAATTTACAACTGAGATGAATTCTGGAAAGGACAGAGACCTGGTATCATGATAGGTAGCAGAATGAGCTTCCCCAAGGAAGTGGCACTGAGCAGATATGGGGAGCAGCAAATAGCGATTAACCAGGCTAAGTAAGTTTATGGTGAAGGCAGTGGGGAAATGAAAGGGTTTAGAAAAGTTCTGTGAGAGCAAACGACATGTAGTGGGTGAGAACAGGGAAAAGAGACAGAAATTAAGGTCAAGGCGGTGGCAAGGTTGTTGCCCATTAAATCTTGCAAGGCTGTGCTGGCCACAGTAAGGAATTCTGTCCTCCTGCTCGAGAGCAATGCGAACACCTGATCCTTGAGGGGTCTCACGTGGGGTGACATGATCAGATTACTCTGGTAGCAGTATGGAGGACTCGGGACAAGTGGGAGCAGGTATTCATCAGGTGCTCACCATAACTGTCTGCACAAGGGGCGAGGGTGGTTTGGCCCAGGGCAGTGCCAACCATGGAAGTGAGGGAAGTCAACAGAAAGAAGGTTTTACCTCAATATTTCTTTTGTCTTCCCTCTGGCTTTGGCCTTCACCTACTCACCCTCTAAGCTGTGACTAAAAGGGCCTTTCTTAAACACCACTGATGTCAGGCGAACTCAGTATGAAATCCAAACTCAATCATGATACATGACATACCTTGTCACCTGGCCTACACTTCATCTTTTTCCATCTTCCCCCTCTCTCCCACCTCAGTAAACTATGTGTATTTCCCTGGTAGGTCTCTATCAGCGTCCCCCATATCCTAAGCAGGCTACATAGAATTCAGTGGGAATGGCACCCCTTGTGTTTGTGCAGCATGATTACCCTGACCATATTGAGATTTTCCAAAGCCTGATTCCTGGAAAGGGCACTGATACTGTCCTCAACTCAGAAGAGTTGTGGGTGTCAAATATGTAGGCGTCCTGTCCATAATTAGCACTGCTAACATCTAACAGGTTGATCCCTGATATTCCAGGGAAGCAACTCTGACCAAGACCCCAAAGTCACTGCATTAATGAACTGAAAAGGAGAAAGAACAGGCTTGAGGGAAACACAGAAATATACAGGCACATAGTAGAGCATGACCCTCCATGTGTTTTAACTTAAGGACTCTGATCTCCCTCCTTTGTTCTAGTTTCTAAAGCTAAGACTATAGGAGTGGACACCTGCATAACAAGAGAACCAATCTCAAAGGCAAGATAGAGATGCTTTGAAAGTGGCTACTTAAGAGACAAGGTGAGGGAGAAACGATCATACAGGCCAGAATTTTATGAAGATGAAATCCAGTTGTAAAATCACCAGTATCGCCCAAGAGCTATCACATTGGGAAAGAAATGCTGAAACATTCTACTCCCATTCAGTCACATTATTCAAAAGAACATGCATTTTATAACCTAGGGAAGCCCTCCATTCAGCTGAGAATTAGCCCTTGTCCCCAAGCCCTAATTCCATAAATAGACTTTAAGCATTCTGCATAGTGACACGGTGCAGAGATGGGGTCCCTCCTGGCGTGACATTCCATCCGGCTGCGACTCACACGACATTCTCCTCTCCTTAGGAAGCAAACCGCTTCTCTGATGTTTCCCCACTGTGTCCAATTATGCTGCTGCCCTTGCAAAATGAGCACTTAAGCATTCAGTACATTTTTAAGGAAATGGATCAGCATGATTATTCTGGGAAACACAAAGCTCATGGAGGAATAGGGCAAATTATGAATTTCAGGAAATACTGGTCTTTGTATATTAATCACACTAATAATATTACAAATGAGAGAAGTACAAATCCACTTCCCTCCCATGCACCATTTGCTGTGTTTGAACCCTTTGATGCAAGTGTGCAGAGCACTGTTTTGATGTATTTAGCACCCTCCTTGATTGTTTTTCAATTACTGCTACATTTTTAAATATCAGAACAAAATAACTGGAAAGCTACACAATTTTCCCAATTAGCTAAAAGCCATAGAAAACACTGTGATGGAAAATTGAAGGTTCATCAAGAAATGACAAATATACCATATATGCAACACTACTTCCTAATTCCATGGCAGACATCCCTAATCAATTACAGAATTCTTGCCCACAGAGATCATAAAGGGCCTCAAGCTCCTCTTCCCACAGAGCACTTACCCACCAGTCAGAACTGACATCACTGTGACCATTTTACAAATGGGGCAACTAAATTCGGGTAGGTAGAATGCCCTTGCCAAGGACACAGTGAATTAGGGTCAAAGCCAAGATGAGAAGACAAATCTTACTCCCCATCTGCTGCTCTTATACTCCACCTACAATAAGCACCCCTCCTTATCTTTATTGAGCAGCAGCTGGGTAGAATTCCTTCCATGATTATGAGATTCTTTGGGTAACATGTAAAGAAATGAGAAGAGCTACAGGGGAGTCTCATCACTGAGCATGAACATGAAAACCTGCACTTACAACTTTCACATTTGCACATTTACCTTAGGCTTGCACTAAATACAGTATTTGCTGTTTGCAGACACACACACACACACCCCTCCATCCCCACATCTGCTCCCCCCCCCCTTTTTTTTTGTATGGCAGTATTCTTCTCAACATTCAGATGTCAGCTTCATTATCAACTTTCCAAAATGTCTCTCCAGGCCAACTTATCTAAATAGACCCTCCTCTAATTAGTTTCTATCTCAATACTCTATTTCATGCCTAACATGCACCGCAAGTTGTAATTGGTTTAAGTGTTTACTGGCTCAGAACTTCTCCAAGATTACATGCCCCCAAATGTCAGAGGACCACATCTGCTTATTCTCTACCAACATCCAGCACTGTTTGGAAAGAGGTCAGCACACAATCAAGTCAGTGAATGAATTTTAAATACCACACTTTCTAAGAGTATCTTGCCTTCGTGTTTTTATTCCACCTCTTTGTTCTCTGCACATCCACACCTAGGAATGTCCTTGGGTATCACCTGCCAAAGGTCACAGCTCAGGCTCTTTCCTTAAGATGTCACATGAGACATGTGCTCAGTCAAGCAAATAAAGGTTTCCTTGGATTGTTATGAGTGGAGAAATTAAGCTTCTGACCTCAGCTCTGTCATTCGGCCCTGTGCTTCTTCCCACTTTCTCCAGCCAGTTCCTCCCAGTCTGAATTGTTGACCCACTGAATTGTGAGCTGAGTTAATGGCTGTTTTAAGCCTCTAGGTTTTGGGGAAACTCAATGTAGCCGATGCTAACTGATACACTACTAAGTTAAGAGCAAAGGTCCAACTCTGAGCCTCCGTCCAAATGACAGTGCAATCAGAGGCACATTCCTTTAAGCCCCAATTCCTTCATATGAAAAATGGAAAGAAATAATGAGGGTATTTTCCTGACAATGTTATAATTATTAAATGCGTTAATATGCATACAGTACCAGGTTCACAGTGAGTGTTCAATAGATATTAGTGGTTATTGTTATTTTTAAAGAGTTAAAAAGACTCATTCCAATCACTAATTTCTTGAATTCTATCTCTTTTATGCTCCCAGGATCTTGTTTTTGCAAAGGGAAAAGCTGTGTGCATGCTGCCATAAAGTCTTTTACAAAGAAGATGGGGTAAAACATATTTATTATCTATAATTTCCTCTTATTATTTTCATCATATAAGTGTAATCTTGATTTAAAAGGAAATTTATAGTCGAGTACACACTGGATGAAGGGGAATTTTTTGTTATGCTGAATTACAAAAGGAGAATCAGGTCTTTCATTTTTCTTTAAAATAAGGGATTTGGATCACATTCATAAGAACAAATAATACCCCAAAATGTGCAATACACTATATGCCATGTTCAAACCAAAGATAAGTTTCCACTCTTAATTTTAAACACTGTCAAGTTCAAAATGTATATATTCTATTTTTAATACCATTCACTTTTCAAGAGTGGAAGGATGGTGTCCATCAGCAGAATTACAAGTAAAGGAAATCTTTTTTTTTTCTTTTTTCCTAAAGCCTTGAAAATCTGGAAGGAAACCAATATTTATATTTGGGTTTGTATTTTGCATTAAATTCTTATATGTACTGAATTTCGTCTGGCTCCTCTACAGAAAGTACTATTACCTCATGTTCCCTTTTCCTACATGCATAAAAAGCAAATAACAACTTATCTCTTTTTATGAGCTGCTCATAAAACAAAATCCATTCTTGTGTGTGTGACTTAACCCTTACACACATGTGTGTATGTGCTATTCCCATTCTTGTCTCAAAACACACGGAGCAAAAGGTAGGGTAGAAACAGTAAGACAATACTCAAGGGGAAGACAAGTAAAGTCCTTGTAGGCTGAATGCCAGGAGAGGTGTAGTCTCTGTCTTGTGTGCATAGTAAGTGTTTGGGAATCATAAGAGAGCACAGAGACCATCCAAAGTCGTGTCTTTTCCTTGGAGAAAGAGCTTGGCTTTTGATTTCTGTTCTTTTTTAATAGCTAAGGCAACTCTGTGAGCTTTACAAATGGCCTTTTCAGGTGGCAGAATGACACTGTGATCTCTAGGGGTAAAAGGTAAGGAGATGTCGTTTATCTTAACTACCACTCAGAGGCTGATCCTCCAGCACAACACGGCCTGTCAATACGACAGGCCAAGGAGGCATCTATTCTGCATGCCATAGCCACCCACTGCCCTCAAAGAACTTTGGGGCACAGGATGTATACATCATTTAAAATAAATGCCAATCACTCTTTTCCTTTCACCTCTACTTTTATTAAATAGACAGTCCAAAAGTGTGTATGTGTGAGAAAGAAATAAGTCCGTTGAGAATTGCCATCGTTGGTAACCACACAGCCATTTCGTCTCACAAAACAGAAGTTTGGAGGTGAGCATGAAGGGACTACTGCAGCCACTTGAGAACTGATTCATCAATATTCCTGTTTCCCTACCCAAAAAGGCTTCCTTGTTCATGGTCATAAGATGGCTGCTCCACTTTCTGACTAGAATACCCCTTCCAGGCTAGAAGAAACATAAAGGGGGAAGAGCAAATGGCAAAAAGGCAGGTGTAAGCTGAGCAGCAGCTGCCTGGAATCCCTGCTCTGCAGATGTTACTTCTATGTCACTGGTTCCATGGCCACCTCCAGTTGCAAGAAATCCTGGGAAATTGAGGTCTGTGGCTATTGTTTTGTTCTAAATGAAAACATTCTCATGAGAAAAATGGAGAATAGGCATGGATGGGCTAGAACAGTGGTTCTCAAAGTACAGTACTTGAGAACTCTTTAAAAATTCTAATTTGGGGGTGCCTGGGTGGCTCAGTTGGTTACGCGACTGCCTTCGGCTCAGGTCATTATCCCGGAGTCCCGAGATCGAGTCCCACATCGGGCTCCCTGCTCAGCAGGGAGTCTGCTTCTCCCTCTGACCCTCCCCCCTCTCATGTGCTCTCTCTCTCTCATTCTCACTCTCTCAAATAAATAAATAAAATCTTTAAAAAAAATTCTAATTTGGGGGCCCCATTCACACTGACTGAGTCAAAAATTCTGCGAGTGTGTTTTAAGAGAGCCTCCAGGGAATTCTGACTGACACTCAAGTTTGAAGAGAGCTAGCGTCAAAAACGACATGTGTCTGCAACAGAAAGGTACATAAGACAGTATTGGCATTATTACTATTTTATCTGTTAAAATCTCAGAAGGAATATGCTACCATCCCCATTTTAAAGATAAAAAAAAGGGGACGGTCAAGGTCCATAGCTGGCAAGTGAACAGAAAACAGCAAGTGAACAGAAAAAGGCAACTTTTAACTTCACACAAAAGAAAATGCTCTGAGATCAATGCTGTCAGTGAGTAATTCTTCGGGTTTTTACACTATCTGTATTGATGAAAGACCCAATTCCTAGGACATGCATCAGAGCATCTCAGCTCTTAAATCCTAGTAACACTTCAACATGCGGCCTTGGGCAATGCACAGGACTCTCATGAACCTCAGTTTCACTGTCTGTTTAGTGGGAACTCCTCCACAGCTTCACTCTACATTACTGAAATTCTTTTTGAAATACCAATTTATAAGAATTCTGCTCTCTTTGGAAAGAAGGAGTTACAGGAATTTAGGTCATATTTTTAATATGCTTAGAATAATGATCACCCAATGATTTTAAGAAACCCAGAAAAGGGGCGCCTGGGTGGCTCAGTCGTTAAGCGTCTGCCTTCAGCTCGGGTCATGATTCCAGGTCCTGGGATCGAGCCCCGCATCGGGCTCCCTGCTCGGTGGGAAGCCTGCTTCTCCCTCTCCCACTCCCACTGCTTGTACTCCCTCTCTCACTGTGTCTCCGTCAAATAAATAAATAAAATCTTTAAAAAAAAAAAAAAGAAAAGAAAAGAAACCCAGAAAAGGGGCGCCTGGGTGGCTCTGTCGTTAAGTGTCTGCCTTCCGCTCAAGTCATGATCCCAGAGTTCTGGGATCGAGCCCCGCATCGGGCTCTCTGCTCAGTGGAAAGCCTGCTTCTCCCTCTCCCACTGCCTCTGCTTGTGTTCCCTCTCTCTGTCAAATAAATAAATAAAAATCTAAAGAAAAAAAAAAGAAACCTAGAAAAAAGATTGTCTTAAGGTCCCAAATGGTTAATTACTCCATTAAATAGCAAAAAAAAAAAAAAAAAAAACAACAACAACAAAAAAAAACCCCACAACACATGGCCTAAATGTTTCAGTTAAGTCCACAAAGCCAAAATGTGGTACACTGGATTCACACTTTGGCAATGCCTCCTGGGCTAATAGGAACTTTTGCTTTCTGACATTATCCATTTTGTTAAAGCTGGTTATGATTCCCCACACATTACTTGAAAACCAATTTCATTCAAGACAAAAGAGTGTGAGCAGGGTATTACATTTTATGCCTAAATTATGCAAATTTGGTGGAGTTATATTGTATTGTGAGCAATTCCCTTTCTTCCAGTTTTCATTGTAGCATGAGTTAAAGTAAATTTCACTATCCTCATTTGCAAAAGGTGAATACTTTCTATTTTAAACCCTGGAGGAAAGGATTGACTTTTAATGAGTAGTTATCTAATACAAAAATCTCTTACATATATTACTGACATCATCCCAAAGTATTAAATGTACATTCCAGATAGGGTTGATCTTGATTCAATTAATCCTTGGAGGAAGGGCTTCGAAACCAAGCTCTATGTGTTCCAAAGACAAACCAGGAGGTGAGACAGAGGATGTGGAAACACTTTTTAGAAGATATCCAAGTTGTATCCAACACTTTGCTGTTGGACATCAAACTCTGCAGCTTTTGATACAAGCTTTCAGAACAAAGACACTTTATATATATAACACTTTCCTAGTTCAGTAGGAGGCGATGAGTTTGTAGCTATTAACTCTTCGTTTTGAAAGATCACCTTCAAACTCTTCCACTATTCTCTTCTTCTCACGTAGCCCATCACTTCCCAGAAGGAAAGAGGCATGTGGAAGAGACTAGAGACAAGCCAACATTCCAGGCATGGGAGACTCTTGATCACTTCTGACCATCTCACCATTGCTGCTTTCATCTTCATGTACATTTGATTAGACTGATCTCCACATCTCTTTCTAGAATAGTGTGCATGAAGCACCATAAGTGGACCTAGCAGGTGAATCAGTTAATAATTCCTTGGGGTGCAAGCAATACCAACTGTGGTGGCTTTTTAAAATAGGGCTTTATTTTCTTAATAAGTTTAGCACCTTACCAGTCCAAGTATGGTCTGTGAACTCAGGCATCAGCAGTGAGCTTATTAGAAACTTTATTAGAAGTTTATTAGAAACACAAATTCTTGCATCCCACCTCAGACCTACTGAACCAGAATCTCTGGGATGGTGGCCCAGCAATTTGTGTCTTTTTAAAAAAAAAAAACCCTTCAGGTGATTTTTATGATTAGATTTTAATGCTAAAGTTAGAGATCTAGAAGAAAGTAGGTGCTGTGGCAAAGCTGATATACCTTGGTTCTTCTCATGTTCTCCTCATGATCAGATGTGGTTGCCACAGCTCCAAGCATCACTTGTATGCTCCAGGTAGGGAGAAAAGGGAAAAAGAACAGGCTTGTCTAATCCCTTTTATCATGCTTTTGTCTCAAGGAAGATTCAAGAACATTTAGGAAAGAAAAATAATGAATTTTCAGCCTCTACAGTGAGAGACAGCAAAGTAGAAAGTTGGAAATAACTTCTTATAGATGAGATGGAAAACTGATGAGATAAAAATCAGCAGTTTTGCCACACCAGGGTATCTAAGATCTTGGAAGTGTTATTTTATAGCATTTACATTGGTATTTTAAAAAATAAATATCTCCCTATTCTAAAACATTCATTCCCATTATGGTAAACATTTGGTTTGCTGTTTGGAAACACATCTTGCTAGGTATAAATATGTCTTACATCAGTCCTAGCCTTTACCATATGCCCTTTTGCCTTTTAAATTTGGTACCAGGTGCATAAATTACTTATTAGAGAATGAAAAGAAGGAATATAAAGAAAGAAGGATCACAATTTCCCTTATTATAGGGAATAGGGAAAGTAAATCAATTCCCTTGTATTGATTTAAGTTCGTATTAGTAAATAATAGAAATTTTTTAGATGATGCATTGGAACACTGACTGATACTGAGGTTATACAATGCAATCTTTGAAAACACATACGTGTTGTTTTGTTTAATGCCTACTAGAACTTTTAGGCATGGCTCTCTAAGTGTTATCTGGGCAGCTGAACTGTTAAAACACAAGGCAGATCTCTATTAGGAAAATGTCCCCAGAGATTAAGTATATAAAAATAACCAACCTCACTGGTAATCAAAGAAATTCAAATTAAGCAGCAGTGATACAGTTCCTATTAGCAGAATGTTAAAGTAATTACAATACCCAAGACTGGTAGGGATATAGAGAAACTAGCATTTATATCCACTGCTGGTGGCTATATAAATTGATATGACCCTTTTGAAAAGCAAGTTGGAAATACATATCAAGAGCCATATAAAATCTTCCCTTTTCCCTGATGCTATAATTGCATTTCTGGGAGTCTGGCTTAAAGAAATAATCTTAAATAGGGAAAATGAAGCCCATTGGAGCATTATTTAGAATAAAAAAGGTAAAATTTAATTCTCCCTAATAGAATGACAAATATTTTATAGTCTTACACACATACTCTCTCTCAATGAAGTATTTGATAGCTATTTAAAATTGTAGTTATAGAAATTAGATTACTAGAAACCTATGGGACAATGTTTCATTTTTTTTAAACCAAAAGTTCATGTTTATTATAATCAAAGCTACATATATGAAAGAATACATGGCAATGAATATACCACAAACTTAAGGCTGATTGTGTCATGATGAATGCTTTTATTTTCTTCATAATTTTCCATTACAGGATTAGTAATAGTGTTATCTTTTTTAAATGAAAAATGCATTTATAATACACTGTAAACATTTTTAATCTCTTGGAAGAAATAGCTCTTTAAACATAGTTTATGACTGCAATAAAACAGCCTTTTCAAATTTTTATTACATTTTGGTTAACCAAAATATCTCACTGATTGAAAGGGATAATATTAACATGAATTACAAATTATCAAAGAATCACAAGTCAATATAATCTACCTGACTGATGGACTCCAGGAGAAAGACCAGCTAAGTCTTCCTTTTGTTTCTACTCTCCATCTGACATCAGTAGAGTCTTCTAACCCAGTAGATCTTTGTTAACTGACTCTTCAAGAACAAAGAAACAAGACTAATATCTATGTTGGGAGCAGGTGGTGGGAAGAGGTAAAACTCCATTTCTCAGAATGATTCTTTTGGTCACATAAAGACAAGAGATGAAAGTGCTCATCAACTTGCACCAATTAGTTAGTACTTCAAAAAAGTAAAATAAATGTATGTATTGTGTATTGTGTATGTGTGTAGAGAGACATATAGAGACAGATAGATACATAAACACATTTATATGTATACATGTAGAGCTGTAGCTAGCTGACAGACACAGTGATACATAGATAGATGACTGACACATATACACAAATATTGAACACTTAATATATGTTCAGGTTTTGTGCTAAGGGTTTCCATGCATTATCTCAATGGATTCTTTGTAAGGATTAATTTATCCCCATTTTATAGATAAAGAAATAGAGAGGTTAAGTAAATTGTCCAAGATCACTCTACGATTTAATTCTCATTTGAGGAGAACATCACTCGATTACAGAACATAAAGCCCAGCCTTGACCAATGCATATTTTTTAAAGAAAAAGCATCAGAGGCTGGTGCTGGGCATACCAAAATCATTAACTACAAATTATGGCTTTTGCTTTTAACAGTTGATTTTTTAGTGCCCCCTCTCAGTGATTCAGTATCACAGCACAAATGTGTATCTGTTCCACAGAAGTGGTCCCTCAGTTATCAAATAGCTGTGTAGCATGTTTCAACTTTGACATATATATAACTGACCTTTGTGCCTTTATGTTGAAAATTACAATTAATATCCCATTCATGTTTGCACTTATGGACAAAAAGCATAATTACTATTTTTTTCTTCTTGCTTCAACTGGTTCCATTTGTGATTTACTACTAATAAGCTTAATGGAGATTCTGGTTTTGGTATTAGCAGATGAACAATCGGAAGAAGGATCTTGGAAACCCATGGAAGTGTCAAAGTATGATATTATTTAATTCTATTGACACAAATTACCCATTTGTGTCACAATATCCTGTATGTTGAGAACTAGATGTAACAAAAGATTTTCCTCTTATTAAACCCAAACCAAGATAGCCAGCTAATTCTATTCATATACTTACCTCAATGAATGACTCTAGAATTCACCTGGCATGCTGAAGAGGAAGAGATGGGTATTCCTAAATATTCTGTTGAAAATGCTTGTGGGTTCAACAAAGAAACTGATCAAAATAATTTACCCTGGACCCAAACTAATAGCATTCAAGGAAAGGACACATTCTTTCAAAATTCCTTTTGGCAATTTTTATATAACTTTTTATTCATACATGCATCCATTCAACATATTGGTCAGGTGCCTATGTAATACTGAAACACAGAGAGGAGAAAGATAGTTCATGCCTTCAAAGAGATAAGCAGGTTACTCAGATATTGCTAATATGCAGTGTGAAGCGCCATGACAGGGATGTGCCCAGAGCCCACACAAGCATGGCCAGCTTGTGGCAAGAAAGGGATGGAGAGGACAAACTACAAATCAATTCCTTCCTCTTCCCATTATTTCCTTGGTATTCCCCTCATAAGGGCTAATCCTAGGAGTGTCCTATTAATACTAAAGTATTTTATTATCATATTTTCTCAGTTCTAAGAAAGCAGAAGAGACTGTATGAAACATCAACTTTGTAAAAGCTTCTTCCATTTCAAAAAAGTTAAAATGTGGAAAATGCTTGCATGTCCAAATAAAGGAAATATGATAGTAGTATTCAGACTGCTTTGGCAACATTTCTATTCTCCAATATACCTCTGAAAGTGGGACATTCAATAAAATAACACTTGTTTCTAGATTCAGATAAATTCTATTAAAAAAAAAGAATCCCCCAAATGAAGAGACAGAACACTACCCTCATACACAGAGGTGAACATGACTGAAGCAAAGAGACGTTTTTAGCCAACCCATTAATCCAGCAAAGCTTTGTGTGAAGATGTGGATATGTCAGAACAGGTTACCTCAAGAGGGCTTTCTTTTGAACTTGAACTGCCAAAATTCCAAGCAGACACCAAAGGGCTTCAGTTTAAGTGGGCAAAAGGTGAATAGTCAGAGGAAAGTAGAAAGAACAGAAGACCAGACTGGTTATCAAAGAAGAGCTTCCAAAGGGAGGGGGGTAGTGAAATAGGGAAAGTTTTCAGAAGGTCAATATTCAAGTAAAGCTGCATTTAAAAATATAAATCATTCAGAGGCATAGATGTAAAAGAAAGAAAGAATTTCCTTTTCAGATTTCAAGCATACTAGGTATGGATGGTAAAGAGGCACAAACAAAAGCTGGATCAGAGACTACAACCAGAAATGAATATGTCTATGCTATAATAAAAGAAAAGAAAATCCCAGTTACCATCTAATATGTCAGATACTTGGCTTCTGCTCACTCCAGAGTCTGAAACTGTAGCTCACCAACATCTCCAGAAGAGGCTAATCAGGAGAAAAGAGTAAGCCAAAGAAACCAAGTAGCTCTCTTGAATGCCACAGCAGCTCAGATGAAGAGTTGGTGCGAGTAAGGATGGAGAATGCTGGACCTACCAAACAGAATCTATTGTTTCAACCAGTATGATCACTAGTGCCTATCTCTCTCCAGGGAACCACACATGCGTAGCCATGTCATCTCTGCCTTCTAGATGCTTAAAATATTTATGATCCAAATATGAACCATGTCATCTCTGCCTTCCAGATGCTTATTTATGCTTTTGATCTGTAAATTTGAGAATTATCTCTATATTTTACTCTGCTATAATCATCTTATGGATCCCATCAATGGGTATCATAGCAAGTAGATTCATCTTGAGTTATAAACACAGTCAACTAACTGGTTGGAATAGTTGTGTAGCCCTTCCTACATGCAAGAAAGCACACCAGGTTGAATGACACAGAATACTTGCTTTCATTTTTTTTTAAAGATGTTATTCATTTATTTGAGAGAGAGCATGAGTGCGGGGGGGGGGGCGCGGCGGTGGTGTAGAGCAGAGGGAAAGAAAGAAGAGAGAGAAGGAGACACCCTGCTGAGCAGGGAACCCACTGCAGGGCTGCATCCCAGGACTCCGGGATCACAACCTGAGCCAAAGGCAGATGCTTAACCAAATGAGCCACCCAGGCACCTCTCGAATACTTGCTTTCATAGTTTCTGTGCACCTGGGGAATGAGATGTACCCACACAATCATCATAAGGATCAACAGTCCTAAGGAGGGAAGGACAAAAGTGTGCTAAAAAAAATCTAAAAGAGAAAAAAAATCCCTTCCAGCCTAAGGACGAGAACAAGACTTCATGGAGGAGAAGCATCTTTAAAGAAAGAAGAAACGGAATGTTTTCAACTGATGTTTATAACCGCTAGCCTCAAACTTGTTTTGTTTAAGATTTTATTTATTTATTTGACAGAGAGAGAAAGCACAAGCAGGGGGAGCAAGAGAGGGAGAGGGAGAAGTAGGCTCCCCACTAAGCAGAGCTCTGGATGTGAGGCTGGATCCCAGGACCCTGGTATCATGACCTGAGCTGAAGGCAAAAGCTTAACTGACTGAGCCACCCAGGCGCCCCTAACTGCTAGCCCCAAAAGAGAGGTTTTCATGTGTGGGAGTTAGAGGAAAGTGCATGGTCAAGTAAATAAATGTAGGAAAGGAAGCACTCTAACACTACCATTTAATCTCAGTCATCTACCACTCTCTCTCTCATCCTTGGAGATTCTTAACACACATTGGCATATTAAAGGTCCTGAGGAATCGCCCCAGAGATGGGGGTAGTGGGTAAGGGAAAGAAAAGCATGAGACAGAGAACAGGACACAAATATGTCACTGACGAGAAGGAGCCTGGCCCATTTGAGGAACTAAAAACTACCATGTTACTGGAGTACAAGGAGCAATATGGCAGTGGATGGTGAAGAAGTCTGAGAGATGGATGGGACATCTGCCTTGAGCAAGGATTCTCAACCAGGGGTGATTTTGCTTCCCAGGGGCATTTGACAATATCTAGAGACATTTTGGTTGTCACAACCAAGAGAATAGGTGCTATTGGCATCTAGTGGAGAGAAAGCAGAGATACTGTTAATTATCATATAATACACAGGACAGCATCCCCCAACCTCCCCCCAACCCGACAAAGAATTATCCAGACCAATATATCAATAGTCCTGAGGTTGAGAAATTCCGGCTAAGTGAGAGATGGAGTACAGTGAATGAGCCTTAGCATAGGAAAGTTGAGCTTAGTTAACAAAAGGGTAGGGACAGACCAAAGTCAATGAGATTAATACCCAGACTTGGAAGGACCTCCCATGGTTCTGGTCCTTGCTATGAAGCACAAAAATACTTAAACCATCTGATAGCTCTTCTCTTCATCAAGTTGAAATAAGAGCATAGCCCAATGGCTTCAAGGTTCATATATGGTTTATATATGTGTTATAAGCAATTGACATTGTTTGTTCAACTCTTCAGCAATTAACTGACAACTGAGAAGTACACAGAGCACAGGGCTGGCACATCATCATTAGGGGTGTTAGAATGTCAAAGCAGCAGGAGTCTACCAGGAGAGTTCAAAAGCAGCTGATGAGGTTGCCTAGGAGGTTTTCCACAATGCAGGCTGTACATCCCACCAGTGTTGCCAGGAGAGGGCTAAGGGAAGCTTCAGAGATCTTTTACCCACTGAAGTCACCTATGTGATACAGGTAAAACATGAGAGCACTTTATAGGGCCACCTAGAAAGAAGTAATTTGAGGTTCAAGAAAGGGCTGATTAAGCTACCTCCCAAAAAAGATACATTATGTAATAAAAGAGAAAAATCAATATACAAAGTTTTAGTACCTAAATGCAAATACACAGTGATAAAGAGAAATTACAGTCAGTGATAGGACTTACATTTTGAGGACTCACAGTCAGGTACATTTTGGCTCATAAAAGGGGACCAAATATTTTAAGGGCTGCAAGGTCATAACTCAGGCATGTCTTCAGTTGACCACAGCAGTGAATATAAAATTAGCATATTTCACTCTTAACAGGCAAGGTCTTTCAGGTCTGCTTCATTATGTAAAATGATTATTCTAAGTAGGTGGCTCTTTAATTCCCCCATTAATAACAGGGATATTTCTTTACTATTGGCCTCTTTTTCTCACCCTTTTTTTTTCAGAGTGAACATACAGTACATGTTTCTTCGGGGAAAAAATGTTTTAAAATGTGTCTTCTATGTGAAAATCTTCACTTATAAAAACGTATTACCCTATTATCATATCAGTGAATATTTATTTTATTCATAAAATGTATTCACATACACCCATCTATATATCTATTTAAGTTTAAATACAGAATACTGTATATCTTACATATTTTTAGAACATATGATACGTTTTATATTCTGAAAGAGAGGAAATCTACACCTAGAAAGGAAATCTGCTATGTCAGTGTTTTTTGAGGGAGAGGGAGATCAGTCTATTGCTAAAATCACTGTTGTTCAAGTTTTCTGTTACTTGCAGCTGAAATCATTTCTAACAAATACAGAAGCTCAACCGTTGCTACAGTTGAGGCAGTGGCAAAAAGGAGACCCTTGATTCCATGGAAACAGAAAAAGGCAAGTTCCCCAAGTGTGTCATTAGCCCAAGTACCCTGGAGTAAGAGTCTAGGATATTCCTTGATGTATAATAGAAGTAGGTTGCCCAGATGCCATATTTGTCTTTTTCAATGTCAAAACCAAAGGGATGATCTTCCCTTCACTTGGTTTGGTCTTTCCTGTAATAGCAAATTTCTCAAATGTGGAGTTGGACTACAAGGCATCTTGAAAGAAACAAAAAAAAACAGGCCCTGTGTTGTCCTGAGAGAACGAGAACAGGAGTTCAAGTGACCCAGTCCCGTGAGGGCTGTTGCAAAATGACAGGGTTCAGGACCCGCTGCCCCAAAATTGGGTACCTTGGCATACTGAATATTTCCAGCTGGAGGAATTTGAGGAATGGCATGTGCTGGGAAGACTCTCTGAACCTCCCCTGAAGTAGGTCATCAAACTCTCCTGTACCTGAAGGAAAGGAGTATCCATCTCTCTGAAGATAGAGGGACACAGACAGGAATCTGGATGAACAGGTCTTGCTAAATTTCCCCCAGTTTACTGTAACTGAGCTGACACCCTTTGTCCCATCATGTCTTCCCATGACTTTTCATTCTTCATCAAACCTAGCATAAAAACACTCAGGTTAACCATTTCTCCAGTCCTTCATTTCCTTATGAGGGTTCCCATGTCACCTAAAACTTACATTAAATAAATCTGTATGCTTTTCTCGTCAGGCTGTCTATTGTTATAGGAGTCCCAGTTGAGAACTTAGAAGGGTAGAGGAAAGAGATAGCTTTCCTCTCTTGCAATACTTAACCTGAGGAATATCCAATTGAAAAGTCTATGCCTGCATCTTTAAGAATCCAGGATTATTATGAGACCTTTGTAAAGTTTTTAACTTTGTAGTATGTTTCTATCCAGAAAAAGGGAATAAAATCCTTTAAATAATGTGTTTTGTTTTGTTTTGTTTTGTTTTTTAAAGCCTAAAGGGACAGATATACAAGGTCTTGCCACTATCAACTGCAGGTAGACTGGCCCTCCTGGGTAGAGTCTAATAGGAACCTGTATGGACCAAGCAAGAACCAGGCAATGGAGCTAATAAGAGACTGAGTGCAGACGTTCATACCTCATGTCTATGGATTCCTCTGTCCAACTGTAGGAAGAGAAGCTGAAATAGTCTCAGGCTAGGAGGACCCAAGACACCATCTGGTTCACACCCTGCCTCTAGGCAAGAGAATAACTAACTCATTCAGTACCTATGGCTTGCTCCTCCCTTACGATCTCCATCTCGGTTTCCTTGATAGTTTGGGAAGATCTCAGGAAAAAACTGGGTTGAGGAAGGTGGAGAACTCTGTTTGGGTGGGTGCATCCCATACACCCATATAGTCAGAGTTTTCAAAGCTTTAATAATATCTGGCTGTATGAGCAAATCGTTTGCTTTGCCTTCCCTCTCATACCAGAAATATTACATATACTAGATGAGATGGTATTAGGTTCCACTCAAACTAAGAAAACAAGCCAACTGATTTAATTGTGATTTTCTTGTTAAGTTTCTCTACATGTAAGCCAGGGTTTCTGTTGATGCAACAGAAGCCCATAGAGCCCATAGGAACATAATGCACATCCCAAGTGCTAACTATGGGTGGATAGCTTGTCAGTGGCACAAAATGTGGCCCATCTTCATAGGTACTTTGCACTATTTATGAAAATGCTTTCACATTCTCTAGGAGCTTTACGCCAACCAAACTCCCATGAGAAGGGGAACTGCTCAGCTTGGTTTGTAATGTGAATGCTAATACTTGTCCTATCTCCAGTTTATCCCACTCTGTGAGGGAAGAAACACTTTCTAAGCTGTCTGTACCCCTTCTCAAAAACTTTGGAAAGGTTTATAATTTTATACTCCAAACATCTGCAAAATTCCCCTTCAAGGTCATAAAATAAATGGCAAAAAAATCCAAATGCCTAAAAGGCCCAGCTGGGTCATATAAATGCCATATAAATGGCCTGGTGATAAACTGACACTAAGAGGAAACACTATAGGGAGTGGTGGGGACTCGTGAGAAAAGAAAAGAACATGCCTCAACCAAAGGAGGAAGTTTTGCCAGAGATTCCAATTTTTCAAGAAAAGCCAGAAATAGACTTCTGTCTGTGAAAAGTCCTGATTCTTTAAAGCAGTGGTAATTAACCTGAATTTTAAAAATTGCAAGCCAAATAAAATATGCCCACCATGTACAACTGTGTGAATATTTCCTCATGACACAGTCAGTAGATAGTTGTTGACTGATTTATACCAGGCATTTTGTGAGATAAAGGTTATCTGTTAGGGGTCCCTAATCCCAGGATGGGGACAGAGAAGTGGAGGGAGGCTCCAAAGGAGCAGGGACCCAGTGGATTTCACCTTCCACCAAATGTCTAGTCAAGTATCAGACACGCTGTAGATACACAAAATATGTTTGTTGAGTAAATAAATGAAGACACCATTTATGTTCACCTCCGTCCCAGAAGTAGCATTCTTTTTAATAATCATAATCTTTTCTTTCAAAGCAACAAATACTTGTTTTCATCACACACAAAAATTAAGCAGAGCACAAGTATAAAAAAGAAAAAAGATTTTAAATATTCCATATCTCATCATCTAGAAATATGCATTAGTACTAGTGATTAAAAATTTTTAAGATGTGATTAATTTTATAAAAATGGGATTATACGCTATTGTTATATAAAAATAGTTTATATAATAAATTACTATATATTATGATGTATTTTATTATATATTTAGTTTCTATGAGTAGCAACTAAAGGAACTATTACATTTCAGATAAATATACGTAAGTATACATAATACATGTTTATATCAGTATCATATAAAAATATATGAATTATATTATACAACATATAAATGTATATGTTTATCCCAAGAGAAATCAATGACTATGATATTCCTCTAAAGTTAAGAAAAAGAACTGTGAAGTAAGCTAAAAATTCAGACTGACTTTTGAAAACTTCATCTCCAAAGTCACCTTTCTATAATCTATACATCAAATGGGAGGGGCACTATTATTCAATGAGGCAAATAATTACATAAGTATATGGCAATCTACTTCTTAGGGCGATGTACTGCTTTGGCCCCAAAAGAACACTTTTAGAGAGTAATTTCTCCTTGAACCCCCGCTTCTTTAACCCTCTCCTAACGATCTACCCCTGAAACTGGAAAAAAAAAAAAAAAAAAACACACACAAACACATAAAAAAGCACATAAAAAACAAAACAAAAATCCTTGATTTTCATCATTCCAGGTAACATCTTCCTGTCAAACGGATTGCCTCCTCTCCCTAATCTTGTCATTTAGCTCCTGAATTATGCGGAGATAAATGAGTGCAGCAACCTTTTGGCTACTAGATAATTTTATCAGCCTCATTTATGGCTTTCTATAGATTGCATTAACTGCCCTTTCTTGGGAGATAAAAGAAAAAGTGTGCCTTCTGCAGAATGCTCCACTGAACAGTGTGAGCCTTGGAAGCCACTAACAGCATCTGAAGGCTGACGGGAAAAGGTGAAGATACTAAACAGTTCATCAGCGGCAGGGTTTGTTTTGATGGGCAAGCCAAGCCAGAAGCCTGGCTGGCAGGTGTGTGTTGAGCCGTAGCTAAAGTCTGTCCTGGGAAAACTTCCAAAGCAACTCCAAACAGAACTTAAGGCAGGAGCTCTTTACTGTTTAATTTTTTTTTTTCTAAACAAATGCACTCACTTAGAAAAAGTAGTTCTCTGATGACATTTAAGTATCTTAAGAATTTTAGGAATTAAGTACATTATAATGTGTTCAGCAACACTACATATACAAAAACAAACACACACAAAAGTTCCTGTTTTTAAAAAGTTCACGTTGTCCTTGAGGGGAATATCAGGGGAGGGGAGAAGAAATTTCTCAGTATAAAATATAAAATGGCAAAGAATTAAATCAATGAGAGTTGCCTACTGAAATCACTGTCAACTTATAAGAAAGGCCGAGGAATGGTGGTGGTCACATGATGTGAAATGCACCTCTCAAACAAGTGTATACTATGGAATATAAACTGTGCCTGAAAATGTTGTTTTTCTTTTTGTCTTTTACAGAAAAAGGAGGAGAAAAGTGAGGTATGGTGGCTTCCTGCCACCAATGTTGTCCTGCACTTGTTTAAGACATCACCCCAAGGGAGAACTAGGTGATGAGCCCTGGGGAAACAATCTGGCTTAATTTTGCAACTTCTTGTGAGTCTATATTTCAAAATCAAAAGTTGAAAAAGGCATTGTGGCTGAAATTGGGGGACGGTTTAGTGATGCATTCCGCATAAATATTGAGCATCTAAGACTGCCAGCTCCTGGAGCAGCAAGTAAAACAGATCATACCTCTGCCCCATGGAGCCTGTGATCTAGTGAGGAAAACAGACAAAGAAAAAGAATGGAAACGAGTAGGTAAATTAGTTGTGTATTGTAGCAAGAACTGAGAAAGAAGCAATCAAGCTGAGATGGAGAGTAACTGGGACAGAGAAAAAGGTAATAAGAAAGGACCCTTTGAGGTGACGTTTTACTGGGTTCCTGAAGGATTCGAACTGGGTTGGCAAAGAGTTACGGAAAGAACACTTCTGGCAGCGGGAAAGAGCTTGGCTCGCTTCTGGGACTGAAAGGAAGCCAGGGAAAGGAGTAGAGAGAGCCAGACAGAAGAGGTTGAAGTGATTTAGCAAGGAATAATGTGGCAAAGCAGATTTGACCCATGCCTTAAAAGAGAAATTCCAACTTTTTTTCAATTTCTTAATACTTTCAAGTGTCACCTTTAGTTTTCAAATTAAAGAAAACTGGTCATTTCTATTTTCTGCTGTCCAGATCACCCCAGACTGTACTCTCGAGACATGTGAGAGAAGCCTGTTGTTCTCAGGTGAATTGCTTGTAGGAGCCAAATAATCTGTTTATTCCATGGAGTACATTTGCCACGTTGTCAGAGACTGCTATGATCTCTTAGGCACTTCTTCAAAGAGAAATGCAGAGTATTTGTTAGTACCCATCCCCTGTCCTCCTAAACAAACCAAAACTGGTAGGCAGAAAAGAGCTTAGAAATAATATAACCAGAGCACACTTTTACACAAAGAAAAAGGGAGAAAAGTACCTATCAACAACGTGTGGTGTCACAAGAAGCAACATGATTGAAATATTATGGAAAGTCGCTGCCTTTACTGTCAATGCCAACTCAGAATGGTGTACCAAGTGTACCTGGTACTGTTTAATTCAGAGGAACCATAAATCTGGAGCCCGCAAAAATATCTGACAACAGTTAAAGATGTTTTGTAAATGTGCATACATATTTATAAACATGGCAGCAGAAGCAGACGAATGGAATAAGTGTGCTTCCCCTAAAGTCATCTGAAAGTCAAAAAATGCCATTAATTACTTTGTCACGACAACCTTGTTCAATTTCATCTCAGGTGACTTATCAGCTTTGATACAGAACCGAAATTTTAATACCAAATTGCAACTAGCTACAGGGGCAGCATACCTTAAAACACAGAGCTTCCCTTTCTGCTAGGCAACATTAAGCTAATCTGCCCTGACAGAAGAGGACTCTTCGGAACTAGCTAGCAAGTCTCCCAAATATGAAGCAGTAACCCAAATGTCAATTACTTTTCCAGTGGTAGACAAATTGCTAGCACACTAATGCAATTTAAGCCCAATAATTAGATAACAGGACTACAGAGAGGGCCTGGTGACAGAGCTTCTGAGATAATAGAATCTAGTGTCCTACTTCTTAAATATTAACATCATTCTGTCTCAGTCAATCGGTTTATGGTAATTTAAAAAAGGGCAAAGCAAATTCCTTTTATTGCTAATAATATTGTGCTACTGCAGAGTTAGCTTTGAAGGTTAACAATCTATGGGGTCAAAACTTAATCATGTGTTACCGTGCATTTATGCATTTTCTTTCATCTCTTTCTTTTGGAATGCCCTCTTTGTGGAAGGTTAAGGGTTTATGAGAAATACACATGTGCAAATCAACACCCACACAGACACACACACAGTGCACTGACAATAGGCATCCATTGTCAAATAAGGCCATCCAACTCAATTAACAATATAAAGAAACCAACCCATTAATATCATATACATTCTAAAATATCTCAACTTGATCTTTTCTTCCCCCCATAAATGGCTCATATTTTAAGGACATTGTAGACATGCCCACAAATTATTCTCTAATGTCATATATTCCCTCATCACCATAATACACATAATTTTATGCTGATATTTGAATACCTTCAAAGAATATTAGTTTCCAACTTCAATAAAACTGTGATTTGGTCTGTTTTGGGTAGTTGGGTAGATTTTGTTGTTTTTATTTAATAGATTTTTTTTCAAGTGCCTAGTGGGTTCTAATCCTTCTAGGACCTTCTAGAATAAACGAGAACAAATGTGAATTCCCCAAGATATTTGCTCCCCAGTGTTTTCAATAATATATCTAAATGGGTAGTCAGAGGGGCCAACACTGATCTGGTCATAACACTGACTTACAAAAATGACTTAATGTAAAACCAAATGCTGTATCCCCATTTTCCCAAGTGTATCATGGGGCAAATTAAAGCTTTAAAAACTTTCTTTGAGCAGAATTTGGTATAAAATGAGCTAACAACTGGATGAAAAAATAAAATGATGCATATTATTTTGGTTGTTGGCCTGTCGGCCATTCATAACAATAAAAGAAATAACAAAGTTGATGCCACACTAGAGTTGACTTTTCTGTGTATGTGTATTCACAGGTCAGGTACAGGCCGGTAACACAACAGGTAAGAGAAACCGATCCAATAGGAATTTTGCAGGCATTTACTTAAGAAAGCCCTAGATTTACATTCTGACATATTTGTGAAACTGCCTTTCTCTTACGTTCTTGAATAAAGCCCTTTTTCTCTCTAACTCAATGTCCTCCTTTATAACATAAGGAGGATGGATCGAATAACCTCAAAATTCCTTTAAGGCTGACACAAATATCACAGGTCCCTGTCGATGACAACAAATAATCGAATCACAAGGCAAATCTCTCAGAGTGACCCAATATTCCTAGGCAATTTTTGCTTGTTGGAATAAAATGAGATAAGAGAGATCCTCCTATAAAAGTTAGGTTGTGAGTAAATATGTAAAGGGAAATTAAACATATCCTTTGTTAGGAGGGGGCTACCTTGGAAACATTTTAATGATCTGACACAACCATGTTTTTCCTCCCAACTCAGAACATATTATTCTTTTTACTCAGTTGAGCACAAGACAAAGTGGTTGGCTTGCATTTAAGGTCATGGAGAATCATGTATTCTTGGTCACATGCAATACTCTGAGACATTCATAGTGAGAACTGAATAACTGAGAGGACCCCCAATATTTACCTCCCATGTCTCGCTCACTCTGAGGCATAGTCAGTTCTACCACCATGTTTGTTTTGAAAAACGCAAATGCATTCCAATGAATAGATATAGCAGGGAACAATTTGAGCATAATGTGGATTTCACATTTACTCATGCTTGATTTCATCTGTGAAAAATACTAGGTTAACACAGAAAACTCCACCCAGTTGGAAATGAGCTGTACAGAAATACACAGTCAGACACACAAACACGTACCTCAAACACCTACCTGCCACCCGGTTCACAACATGTGTTGAGTCAGGCTCACCTGCACCTGGTGCTGCAACTTTCTATCTGGTTTCAGAGACCTCTCCCTTTCTATCACTTCACAATAACTCATAAGCTGCAACCCTTCCATGCCCACTTCCAGAAGAAAACTTCTCATCTTCTTCAAGTTAAAATGCCAATTTACTATAGCATTTATGCATTTTAATCATGTAACACACGTAAAACTGTGCTGTTTTGTTTTTTAAGATTTATTGATTTATTTGAGAGAGCACATGCAAGTGTGGGGGCAGGGCAGAGGGAGAGAGAGAGACAATCTCAAGCCAACTCTACACCCAGCACCGAGCCTGACATGGGGCCTGATCTCACAACCCTGAGATCATGACCTGAGCTGAAATCAAGAGTCATATGCTTAACCGACTGAGACACCCAGGCACTTCAGTGTTACTCTTTTAATAAAGTTCCTATCTGTTGTTGTTGTTTTTTAATGTGCCACTGATGAAGTTTCCTCTGATCCTGTTTTCCCCTAAGCCCTGTGGTTTTTATTGCATGACTTTGCACAGAGTGGTGATTTTAGGAACACAGAGGACATCTTATAGCCAAACTGATAGCACGTGCTCTTGCTAAGAGAAAGGGCAGGTGGAATCACTATAACATTTGATTTCTCTCTCTCCCTCATATCAGGTAACTCTATACATTTCAGATTCTTAAAACTGCACTCTCTGGGGGCATACAATGAAAAGGGTTGAGCAGAGAAATGCAAAAAGACCATCCAACTGCTTGACATTAGGGAGGAATCTGACTGTTTTAGAGTCAGTAGCTCTAATATAAATACACTGTATTCATCCTTCTAGAAGTATTAGGTAAGCTCATGCTCTTCTATTGTCTTTCAAAATCAAGGTGTTCCCTGAGATAACAGAAACAATTTGGCTTCCCTTAAAATGGTGTCCTCCCAAAGGCTCAATGCCAGCACCCTCTGAACATCTTCATTTGTGTTTTGTAAATGGTGCCATCTCTGGGCCTGGCCATCTCTGCTGACCAATGCTGTTTGTCCAAGGTCAAAAACCCTGGATGGTTGTGGAATATTCCAGCTATAGTTTATGGTTGTGCTCAAGAGTGTTTGCACAGTCCAGGACATAACTTATGTGTTTTTGTTCTAGCCTTGCTAACCTTCTGATAGGTAGCTGTGGTTAAGGGTGATGGCAGAGCAGTGTATAAATTCGTTGTGTTAGCAAGCATCCCACACAGGAAACAAAATGTACAATGAGCCCTCAAGTCTCCATTGACATATGGTTTTACTTCTTTGCTAGCTTTCACAGATTAAACCCATTCACCCCACATCCCTCCCCTGAAAAGTTTGAAATGCACAATGCCATGTGAATATGTAGACAACTTAAATGATGTGCATCAGGTGAGCATTAGTTAATTCAAATCCATTATATTATTACAGAGATTAAAGACCTTTTAGTCCAATGTGCTAGAAAAGCAATAAATCTGAATTAGATCTACCATTTTAGTCACTCAGGATTAGACCTTTTGGTGATGTGATCCATTAACGTGCTTTAAATCTATTGATTCATCCTAGAAAGACACAATTTAAACTCAGAAGTCACAAAATGAACTTTCCATTAAGTTTGGGAGACTATGGTCACAGCTCATTTGACTTTTATGAACTAGAAAATGTGATGTAGACCACAATGGCATTCTATTAGGGGAAATCATGCATTTAACCATGTAGCAAAATACTGTAGTCAATTATGTGAACACACACCTATTTTACACATGGCTGGTTCTCTGACTTTAAATTATTAAGGATGTGCATTTAGCTTGTTTTAAGGAGTATTTACTCCCAAGCAAGAGATCCATGATAAAACTTTGTTCAAAAAGTAAATGAATATTTTCGTTTATATTAATTTTTTTCAATAAGAAACTGGAGTTGAGCATAGAAATTTTTGCTGTGTTTCTTCGCCTCAGAAGAGAAAACACATGATCTATTTGCTTTTTATAAATGAAAAAAATATATATTCTATCAGGGAAGGAAGAAAAAACTCAATCAGAAGCAGATTTTGAGATTCATCTGCCAGCCTGGAAAACATAATGATAATGTAAAAAGGAGGTGACAATACGGAGGAAAAAAAACTATTTAGATAAGGTTTAGTTTCCCTTTTCTAGAGTTCATCTTGATGGTGTACTCTATAAACATCATTTTCTCTCAATATAATTTTGTTTATATTAGTATTACACTTAAGCCAGACTATATTAATACCAGACTCATTATTATTCTAGATTTCAGCAAGGGTACACTTTAGTTCCAAATATAATTCAGCCCAGTTCTTCATTGACTCCATCAGCACCAACTTTTAACTGTTAAACTTTCCGTGCAAATTCCTAATCATAAAACTCTGACTACCCAAAATTCCAAGATGTTAGATATCATCTAACCCAAATCCTTCATTTGCAGAAGATGAGTTAAGTCCTGCAGTGGTTAACGGACATGCTCAATGTCACACGGCTCCACAAAGACAACCCATCCCAAAATCATTCTCTACTATGTCAACCTCTTTAAAAGAGTTTCCCCCTTTCTTTTAAAATAAGATCTCCCTTAAAATTCATTTATAAAGGTATAGACAAAACATGTAATATCCTGAACATGTTTGAAAGTTGTTCCTACCTACCTTTTCTTCCCTTGAATCTATCTTGTCATCAAGTCTTGCTGATTCTTTCTTCTTTTTATCTACACAAATTAGCTTTTTTTTTTTCTTTCTGCAAAGTCACACTCCTGTCTTGGTTCTCACCTCTGAATGTGTGTCCGAAGCACAATGAAAATCAGTGCTATAACATCTAGTCCCACAGATCTTCTTGCATCAACCAAACAGGTTGATCCTGCTTATCTACCGACATTGTCTGGTTTTATCTTTGCAGGAAATAGGCTGGGTTAAGGTCAAGAAATAATAGAGAAGTTAATTGATAAGAATTGATCATGAATTGTGCTCAGGTGGAGCAGAGATGATAAAGAGTGTAATTCAGTGCTGCCTTGCAGTCTCCAGCATGGGTAAACTGAACGCATGTGAGATTTGGCAAGATGGAGGAGCCAGCACAGCTTGGGGTATGTAGGCAAGGGGGTGGGTGTTGGTTTGTTTCAGATATAATGAATGAAAGGTGTCCATGGGATATTCATTGCTGGGGGACAATTGGAGATGTGAATGAAGAAATATGAGTCTCAAGCTCAGAAGAAACATTTGGAGTTAGAAATGATATTTTTGGGGGAAAAATAATATTTTAGAGAGCCATCAAGATATATTTCGGCATTAAAAACACAGATTGAGGAGTGCCTGGGTGGCTCAGGCAGCTAAGTGTCTGACTTGATTTCAGCTCAGGTCATAATCTCAGGGTTGTGAGATGGAGCCCCGTGTCAAACTCCATGCTGAGTGGTGGAGCTTGCTTAAGTTTCTTTCTCTCCCTCTTCCCCGCTCCCTCTCCCTCTCTCTGTCTCTCCCTCTCTAAAAATAAACAAAAAAACAAAAAACCATAGATTGAAAGGCGTCACCTAGAGTGTAGAGTAAAAAAAAAAAAAGAGAGAGAGTGAGAGAGAGAGAGACTTATGAGTAGTGTCCACATATTGTAACATGCATACATATAACTAACACTGTTTCAGAAGCTCCCAATACAAAGGTCTATATTTGTCTTTAAATCACTGGGCAGGTGTATATTTTTAACTAACAGATTTAACTTATAGCTGGGGAGAGTATATGTATTTTTTCTCCTCCTTCACTCCACTCCAGTATATACAGTGCTAAAGAAGCACATGGTAGATGCTTTAAAAGATGTTGTTGGACAGTGTTAAACATCATGTCAGCTTTTGGAATCCAGTGTAGGTGGTAAACAGAGATGACTTCAATGCAGAAAGTGCAATAAAAGACAGGACGGGGTAGGAATTCAATGTCTCCATTTGTAAAGAGAAAGAAAAAAAGGATGAACTAGACACTATTAGCATGATATATAAGCACTGCATAGTCCCATTCATATCACTTGTATTAAGGATAAATTGCCTGAATAAATTCTATTATTCTAAGAAATAGCACAAATAACAAGCTGACAGCATCAGAAAAAAAATGAAAATAATAATGTTGATATTGCCAGAACTGTATGTTATTTCTCTATTTCCAGTTTCATGGATCTAGTTAGGCAATAATTCAAATTTGGGGGTAGGTTCAGTTTTTAAAGTCACATTCATGGATCCAAAATGAAATCTTTCAGAATGGAAAGCTAATTACTTGTTATTAATAACAGCCTGGACTTGTATTCTTTGTTCCATGCCACATGCTAAATGCTTTACATAAATTATTTGAGTCACACACACACACACACACACACATGCACACAAAACTGAAAGATAGGTATTATCGTGCTGATTTTATAGATTATGGAACTGAGGCCACATTAGGTCATTTACTCAAAATAACACAGCTAGTAACTTCGAAGAGGCAAAAATCTAACATGTGGCTTCCTCTAGTGCAGTGGTAATGAAGTATGAGCTTTGGAATCCTGGGTGCAAATTCCTGGTCTTTACCTTACACAGCTATGTTACCTTACATGGCTTAGTCAATTCTTCTGAGAGCTTCCTCATCTGAAGAAGGGAACAATGATGCCTACTTCATAGAGCTGTTTGGGGTGTTAAGTGAGAATGTATGCAAAGCATGTGATACAGTGCCAGGGACTGTAAGTGCTCAAAGAATGGTAGCTGGTGGTTATGAGAAAACAGATGGAACAGGAGACTGGTCAGAACCTTGGACAGCAACTTCACTGAGGTAAGCACAAAGAGGCGGCATTGGAAAAGGCAAAAACAAACAGGTGGGAAGTGCACCAAGGAGGACAGACCTTTGAGAAGAAAGAAACAATTTGCAATTCTCAAACCAGATAGGATAAAAAAGAAGACACTTCAAATTGCCCAAAGGCAGGGGCGGTTTTAGTGTAAGAGTCAGCAACAACCAGATAGTGGTTGGTTAAGGGCTGAATACAATTCAAAATGTTGTAACACTTACTGTGTTAAAGCCACTGCTCAATGTTTCACCTGCCTCAGCATGTTTATTCTTCATTTTCTTGAGGTAGCCCTTTACTACTCTTGCTTTGCAAATGATGAGACTGAGGTTCTCTGGATTAAGTGTCTTGTTCTAGGTCATTAAGCCAGTAAATAATGATGTCTGTCTTCCTTCCTGATCTTATATAGCCCCTCTTCCTAGGGTCCATTTCCTAAAACTCTTGTCACTGAATTTTTTTGGTTGTTGTTAAGAATATGAACACTGGGCTGTGTCAAAATTCTTAACTCCTAGGAAGAGATCATCTGATTGGCCAACCCCACTCATGTCTCCCTCAAATCAGCTGTTGCCAGTTAGGGGATCTTCAATCTATTGGGAAACCTGCTAAAGCCTTGGATGAGGTTTTCTAAGAAGAGGAAAGAAGATGGGGTGGACAAACTGTCTCACCAATAGGACTCATTAGCACTGAAATCATTAAATCCATTAGAGAATTAGAGATGAATCTTAAGAAGGTAAATAAAAAATGGCTTTAATTATACATTTCCTCATAGAACAAAGATAAACATTCCAAATATTTCACACCATCAGATAAATGGAATGTTTCCTGGCTACCAGTTCCAATTCACCAAGGTAAGACCTTTAATTCAATTTAAGTAGGAACTATTGTTTAAAGATTGCCAGTCCCTTATGAGATATTAGCTTTAGTCCTGCATCTTAGGAGATAGAATCCAATGAAAATGTTTTCTATTAACAATGATCACTCAAAGCTTTTAATGCATCAGCCGCTGTGCTAAACAATTCCTATGTATAATCTAAGTTAATCATTCCAGCTAGCTTATGAGAAAGATACTATTATCATTCCCAATTTATATATTACAAAACAGACACAGAGTCTAGAGCACATACCCAGTTAGTACATGATAGAGTCAAGATATGAATTTGGTTCTTCATCACCATGTCTCTGTGTTTTGGGTACCAGAGAGTTTCAACTACCAATTATAAGAAAGTGTTTAATAACAGTCCTCATTAAACATACCAGTTAATGGATAGTTAAAAGTGTGTGTGAATATGCATGTGTGTGAGCGAAAGAAAGAGGGAAGGAAAGAGAGAAAAGGAGGGAGAGAAGGAAGAAATGGAGAGGAGGAAGAGCTGAAATAAAGACAAGAAAGAGAGATGAAACTAGAACTAAGAATGATATTACTCATCTTACTGGCTGTTACTCCAGAGGACAAAATGCCAAACCCATCTCCAGCCCACCATGACATGCGTAAGTGCACACCATCCCCTAGTTAACAGAGTAGAATGTTTTCCCAACACCCAAAGACTGGTCCTAAGAAGTGTTCTGGGGAAATCTCACTGTGTTACTAGCACTGACATCCTCTAACCTAAACTGCAATGGGGAAGGAAACATAGAGGCTGAGTGATTGCTATGGGGGAGGGAACAGGATGCAATGTGGAATTCTTCAGTGCTAAAAAACAAGCCCAGAAGTAATCTAAATGGCATCATCCCATACCTCTTCTTCAACTCGCTGGATGCTGTTTAATGCCATTCTGTCTTAAAAATCATTTACAGAATTCCAAGTCTGAGACTAATTCCTTTGTTATTATGTCAGCTTAGCAGTAGCTTAATTACAAAAGATGATTCTTCTCTCCTCAAATCATGATCCTTCTGTTAGGAGGTTAAATTGATCTAGTGGAAAATTCTCAGAACCAAGAATCAGGATATCTGCATTCCAGGAAAAGCTCTGTCATGATTTTCCATAAGAATTTTAGTAAGACATGAAAACTATCTGGCATGAGTTTCCACTTTGTTACACAAAAACATCTTTAAAAACTCTAAAGTACTGTAAAAGGCATCAGAAGTTGCATTTTGAACCATGCAAAATATTATAGATGATTCTTGTTCTCTTACCCATATTTCTAGCAACTATGTATTTTTCTATACAATATTAGTTTTTCCTAATAAAGTATGCATTACATGGTACATTCATAACTTTAAAAATATATGGCAATCGTAAAGTGGGACACGGTTAATATCTTCTACCATGATACACTTCCTGGGATGCAGTGGTATGTGCTACCCCTAAATTCTCAAGAGTGACTCAAAGTCCAAATCTGGTCTCACTTGCCAGTGAAAGTAAATGTTATCCCTTCCCCTCCTCCAGTAACAATTTCCGCTGTAATAGAAAACTTGAAACAGTAGGTTATCATAATTGCAGGCACCATGGTAGCAAGAGGACAACGTTAACAGCCAATTAGCAAGATATTTTCAGGTAGGGAAAAAAAAAAAGATATTTTCAGGTAAGGCTCCACTTGAAAATCCTGTCCTAGCCTGATACCCAAGTTCACCAATGGAGGTGACTCCAGTTTAACTCATGCTTGTATCAGATGAGAAAACATAGGCACATTATTCAATCCAACCAAGCTGTCTGTTTAGAAGATGCTTCAGGACTGATTAATGACAGAAAGAAAAGAGGAACTGCTCAGACCTTGGCTGTCAAGGTCAAATGCACAAGCCGACAGAACTGGGAGAGCCAGAGATGTTGCCTGATCTGGATTTAGGCTGCTGGCTCAAGTTTTGGCTGAAGCCACTAGTGTGTTGTCATTCCCTCTGGCTTCCAGTCATACCACACACAAGATGGAGAGGCATATGGCGCCTTCTCCCAACTCAGTGTACATGTGGGCTCTAATTTAAGCTTTAAACCTTTTAGAATTCTTGCCAGCAAGATAAAATATATAAGCCATGATATTCTGAGCACCATATTTTGTACAATATGCCTTGTGGCACAAGGCTGAATAATTTTGAGGGTAGGACCAACAGCAACTAAGTCAAGGCACATCTTTGGTAGGGGAAACTGACAGGTATGTGTTCCCCAAAAGCAAAATGTTATGTACATAATAATAATAATACCATCGACCATTCATCAAGTGCTTATATGTTATAGGCACAGTGCTGACAGCTTTACATAGATTTTTCTCATTTAAACTTCATTAACAACCCAATGGAGTAGGACCTATTATTATCCTAATTATTTCAAAGAAGCAACAAAAGGCTTAGAAAATTAAAGCATTTGCTCCAGGTCTCCTGGTCAGGTGCATGGAGCCAGGACTCAAACACAGGCACCAGGACTCCAGGGCCTGCAAACCTAATGCTAAACTATTGATCCCATATCCTATATAGTATCTACATTACAGGTATTATATGGTACAGTATATACACTGAAGAGTACTCTTCAGTGTTCATTTGGGTATACTAACTTAGTGAACTCAAGGTCACAAAACTGAGACGTCGAAGCAAAATAGATTCATTCAAATGACCGTCCGTCCATGCATTCGTTTACTCACTCAACATCTACAGAATTTGAAGCACAGGAATATTCATCAAGGATTTCACAAACACATATTTTGGGCCTGGGGTGTAAAGAAAAAACATATCCATGCACTAGACTTGCTGTTACGGTTTTCACTCCCTCCTTTGAGTTTGAGCAAAAAAATAATAATAAAAGTACACATACATACGTACATATATAGCAACTCACAAAATATTTCTTTCATTTCACAGAAAAAAAAGGAGTGTAGTATATATACCAGTTTATTGGTGGAATCCATGAACTCCAGGAGTGAAATTTTCTCAACAACAACGAGACAAAATCCTGGGGAAGAGGGAAATGAAGCCTCGAATAAATTCAACATGCTGGGGCGCCTGGCTGGTTCAGCTGGTAGAGCATGTGACTCTTGATTTCAGGGTTGTGAGTTAGAGCCCCACACTGGGTGTAGAGATTACTTTTAAAAAAATTTAAAAATCTTCAAAAAAAAATTGTCTATTGGTACCAAGTCATGGCTTATAATGTCCCCAACAACTGGAGCAAGGAGGACAACCCCATCCCTATGCTTTTGAGGGTCCTGATACCGAGGCCACCTCCCAAGCCTCCAGCAAGTGTGGTGGGTGCAGGTACATCGATTGCCCCAGAGTCCTGGGTGTAGGTCAGAAGAACCACCAGAACCACCACATGCCTTTCTGCTTGCTTTATCCCTCTCCCTGGCGGGCCAAACACACCCTTCTGCTGGTGAGGAGAGCCAGGATAGTTTGGAAGTGGTTAAGTGAATTGACTGTGCTAAGTGTAGTTTCCCTGTGGGCAATTCAAAAATAAACAAAGGAGGGTGAGCAGAGAGCACTCATGCTAAGGCAAGGATTCATCCAAGTGTGGTCTTGCCACAGGGGCATCAGAACACAGTGAGGAGATGATTATAAATGCTCACCTTCCTAAGCCCCATGGCAGACTCTTGGGCCAGAACAAGGTGATGCAGGGGCCTGCATTTTAGCACATGCAAAGAGTGGCTTGTTTGCACATGAACAGAGGACCACACCTAGCTAATGGACGAGCATAATGCCTCTGAAAAAGCTAAGTCTCAATTATTCTGAGCAACCAAAAAGTTCTCTGTCACCGATGGAGTGGGCAACACTGCATGAACAACTGAGAAGTTTATTTTGAGTTGGCAGAATTAGGCACTTGTGAACCAGCACATGAGACACTTCTCAATGCATGGTTTCCTGATCCAGATGAGAAAGCCCCATTTCCAGTCTCTTTGTAGGCACTTTGTATCCACCTGTGCTATCAGCTTCATCCCGAACACTTGTTATATCTGGTTTTATAACATTTGCTATGAAAGCATTCATTATAATACCATCTGACAGCTGGTAAACAAAACAACTGCATGACAACAGATGGAAAATGGAACCATTCCATGGTGCAGAATGTTGCAGGTAGTGTTCGGAGGTCATCAAAAACCACAGAGAACACGGAAGACTCTTAGTATGTGTGCCAAGGTCCATGGTGGGTTAGATAAATAAATGAGTTGAAATGTTTCAGGATTGACTAGCTTTCTTTTGCATTGTGCTTGGGGTCTCATTTGGTTTTGGGTTCAACAAATTTCCTCCCAATCTCTTTTATTCCAGATTCCTTAGTAAAAGAAAATCAAATTGCTCTCTTGGCCCAATAATATTTTAGCAATATGAAATTTATATATTTAGCAAAAAAAAAAGTGAATTGTATGTGCTTCAAGTCTCTTTATTAGGAAAGTCAGCGTTTTTGATTTGCATTTAAAAATAAGAACAATTCAGGCACACCATAATATGCCCCTTACATATACTTTCCCTCCACTTCATGCAGGGTAGTCTCATTACATCCAAGATTTCTTTGTTCACAGCTTTATAGTTTTTAATTTAGTTACTGAAGTTGATAGCACTCTGGTAGCCGGGAAACAAGGAGTTAGCAGAAAATATAAGCAGGGACAAAATATATTGATCTTTATTTTGTTTTCCTCACAGCTGAAGGTTTTTGGGATCATATACCTCTTTTCTTTGTCTGAAATAGACAATAACATCAGGGAAGGAATTGCCAGCCAGGTTTATAAAGACTGTATTTTGTGTTTAGCCATCTTTTTTTGTTAAAACAAAATCAATAGTGGCCAGATACATTTCTCCTCAAACCTTTAATTGTCTCTTGGTCTTAGGGAGGAAAAACTTTTTTTCCCATGGTAGAAAATTAGACAAATAGAGGGAAGCATAAAAAATAAATCGCCCACAGTCTGAATCCTTGAGATAACCACTATTAATGTTTTGGTGTATTTCATTCCAGATGTGTGTTTTTCAGTGTATGTGAGATACAAGTATAAACATATACATATGTGTTGGAAAATTTTTTATGGCATAATGAGAATAGTTCAAATTTAACACACACACACACACGCAAAACCCTTAATCTTAGTAACATTCTAAAAAGTACCAGATCCCGAGGGAAGCTGACTTCCAGGTGCCAAACATTTGTTAACGTTATCGAGACTTCCCCTCTCTGTTCCCCCTTCCACTGTTGCCCACTTTGCCATCATACCCACAGCAGTCACCAAGCAAGGTATATTTTACCTCCTAAATATGAATTAAACCCATCAGTTTTCTCAGTTCCCACTGGCACCACCCTTGCCCTGATCTCTAGCCTGGATTCATATAAACATCTCCTAACTGGTACATTTGGTTCCCATTTGGTCTCCTCTAATCTGTTTTCCACAACACAGCAGAGGGATCTTACAACGCCTGTGGGATCAAGTTATCCCTTTGTTGACAATTATTCACAAAGTTCCCACCATTTAGATGGTAGAGGAGATGCTGGGCGGTGTGACTGCTGCCTTTGCCTGCTCCACCTACACCCCCTTCATATCCATATGGGCCCTTGTCCAATGTCTCTGCTTCCTCACACGTGGGCATCTGCTCAAGCCAGCACCCTAGCCCACTCCACTGTTCTACTCTTCCTTCCTCCTCATACTGCCTAAACCAACTCTTCTCTCCACTGGAACTCCTACTCCCGTCCTGAGTTACTTCCTCACGAAGGCAGGATGCTTTTCTTGACCTCCTTTAGGTAGTCCCATGACGTCCTATGTTTTCCCCATCCAGGCCCTCAGGGCAAAGCATGAGAATGGCTTTTTATGGTGAATCTATCATAAAGGGATTTCTCTGGTGTGCCACTGCATCCCCTCTACCTGGTCCACAAAACCTGATGCTCAAAAACATGCCAGACCGGGGGCACCTGGGTGGCTCAGTCGTTAAGCATCTGCCTTCGGCTCAGGTCATGATCCCAGGCTCCTGGGATCGAGCCCCATATCGGGCTCCCTGCTCCACAGGAAGCCTGCTTCTCCCTCTCCCATTCCCCCTGCTTGTGTTCTCTCTCTCGCTGTGTCTCTCTCTGTCAAATAAATAAAATCTTAAAAAAAAAAAAAATGCCAGATGGATATTAAGTCAATATAGCTCACTTGTGTTACCTAATAAATGAGAAAGTAGAGCTGCAAAAACATCCAATGACTAGCCTGGATTGTGAATCATTTCAGTACTGGAGTGAAGACTAGATTTCCCCAACTCAGGGCCTGCTGCACACCAGTGCTACCCTCACGTTCCTTGGGGTATTGTGCTGTAACCTAAGATCAAGCACTAGGAAGACTGACCTATTTCCCCATCTCCCTTTCACTCCTCATTGCCACCAACACTGCCATGTTCATTGCCTCCCTTCTCTAGACCAGGTCAGCATCACCTCCAGACACAGGCATCACTATGTCACCTTCCATCATGCTTCCTGACTTCAGTCTCTCCTCTCACTGATTCATAACCCATCCAAATGTAGCCTATGACATGGTCTACAACAAGCCTCATCTCTCCACACTCCTGTTCTGCTCCTGGACCTCATAATCCTCTACTCATTTCCTCCACCACAATCTTCTCCATTCTCAGTATCTCTTTGTGCAGTCTTCTCTTTAACCAAGTAAGTATCTTTACACCCACTATGGACAATGGCTTTGTTCTTGCATCCCTGCCTCTGCATATAACAGCCCCTGCCTCTAGATTTCTGACAATTCATACCCTCCCCTTCTTGAAACTCAGTTCAAATTCCCTTGGTCAATAAATTATCGCCTAAAATCATACTCTAATCCTGAGCTACCGCTCAATGTATTTTTGAATGAATTAATCTGGAGAAGAGTAGATTTTAGACTTGCCATGATGAACTGATAAACGATTAAAAGCATTTCACCACATTTGGTTTCTAAGGCATTATTCTGTCCTGTCTCTAAGATCTCAGCCAAAATGGATGCATACAAAGACACGATCATGTCAGAAGAAATATTTTTCAAGTCCCCTGGGAGATCCTCCTCCTTCTACTGCAAGGAACAAATATCCAAGGAAGACAGAGAAATAATAATGCTGGAGCAATACAAGATCGACTTCAAGTCACAGCTGTTTAGGCCAGAAAGAAGATGTGGGTCTCCCTGTCCATAGCTCTGAGGAAGATAACAGATCCTGTCACCCTTCTCTGAAAGGCACGTGTCTTCCCTATTGTTTAGGATGTCAAGGAAAGAAGACCCAAACCTCCTCCTGCCCCCTATACTCATGTTCACCAACCACACCAGTATCATATGTTTTTAAAAGATTAAATGATTTCTACAAAATTACAATGCTTTAAAATAAAGCACAGCATCAAGTCCACAGTCTGTCTACAAGTTTTCTTTCTTATAAAAAAAGTAGGCATAAACAATTTAAACCCATACATTTATTGGGAGTGAAATATTGTATTCTATTTAGATAATTATGAGGAAATTGTAACATGTTCAGTACAAAGTGGCAATCAAGCCCATCTTCTTCCAAGCGCCTGTTTGCAAACACTATGCTGTTTGGTCAAGAACTAGGATGTGGAAAGAGGCAGGCTGCAGATAGTAAAGCAAGGCTCTGGTTTGAGTTCTGCTATTGAATACTCAAGTGGCCTTAACCTCTCTAAACTTCAGTTTCTTCATTGTAAAATGGAGATAATCAGCTTATTGTCAGTATTGAACGCCTTGTGACAGGATAAGATCACCAAGAAGGTAGGCAGGAGGGAAGCCTCGCTGGAATGAATTCAAGAGAGAATAGAAGGAGAAAAATATGATAGCAAATATAGACACGTTTTATTTTGGAGTTTTGTGCAAAGGAGATCAGAGAAACAGGGTGGCAGATGGAGGGGAAGTGGAGTCACAGCAGATATATATATATTTTTTTAATGTTGCATATATTATAACATGTGCACATGGTGATGGGTGTGATCTTGTCCTGCCTAAAGGCATCAAATACCATCTATAAGATGGAGAATCCTAAATTTGTTATCTCCATGCCAAATCTCTTCCTTCTTCTCCAGACTCAAAAGAACCAACTGTTTCCTTGACATCTCTCCTTGGAAATCCCATCAGGGTCTCATGCTGAGTATGTCCAAACATGAACTCCCAATTCCTCCCCCTTCTTTAACTCACTCTCTCTCCTTCCCTTTTCCCCTCTGTGAAAATCTGCTCCTCTTGCAGTCTGTCTTGGAAATAAATAGTGCTTCCATTTCCAAATTGTCAGGATAAAATACCTGTAGAAACCACTGACTCCTCTCTTTTGCACATCCCACAGTTCCCTACCTAAACATGCTGTATCTTCTTTTGAAATATATGCAAATTCTGGCCATTTCTCACACCTGCATTGCTACCAACCTGGTCATCTCTCACCTGAATGATTATAATAATGCTCCCTATCCCCCACACTGGGCTCCCTGCTTCCACCTTGCTCCATATGTATTCACCACCCAATAGATGGAGTATTCCTTTAAAATGTGCATCATGTCATGCTGTTCCTCTGCTCAGCATCCTCCAATGGCTTCCAGCTTTGCTCAAAGAAAAAATCCTAGGTTCATACCATGATCTTCAAAGCTCTATATGAGCTAGCCCCCCACTAACTCTCTGATGTCATATACTACTACTCTTGTGTCTCTCATTGCCCCCACTCCAGTCATAACAATCTTTTTGCTGTGAACACAACAAGGAATATCCAGCCAAATGTCTATCACATTCTATTCTCCTTGCCTTATTTTGTTTTCTTCATGGCAAGATATTATATGTCATTTGTTTATATGTAAATCTGTGTTCCCCATACTCTCCCCATCCCTAGTACACCGAAAGTTTCTTGAGAAAAAGAACTTTGTTTTTTGTTTTTGATTTTCATGACATATCTTTAGTTTCTAAAAGATTGCCAGGAATTTAGTGAGTGCTCAACCATATTAGTCAGTGAGTTAATATATATAATCTGACACTTCTGGGTTTCCTTTCTTCCTCCATCCCTCACTAATAAATTAGTATGAACAAATTTCAATGAAATATTATATTACATGGATAATAAAACTATATTAAGAGATTCATTCAAATCTTTTTTAGAATTCATTATATTTTTCACAAGCTAAATATTTTCATTAAAAAGAATTATATAAAAATAGGGCTTCACTATATGCACATGTTTCAGTAAGCAACATAAAAGAAATAAGTTAAAGGCTATACTACTTAACTATGAGCTTTCCTAAATGTACATAGGTGGTCAGAATATCCAACCTAATTAGCCTTTATTACAATAAATATTATTTTAAAGTAAAAGTTAAATCGCACTGAGGTATATAGGTTTAAATGAGTTGAAACTTTCAACTTTTACATTTGGTAATAGGAAGAATGGCTGAGTAAGTAGTAGATCCATTCAGTACAATGCTATACAGGAATCAAAATAATTAGAAAAAGGCAGACTTACGAATAATGTTTATATGTTGAAAAACAGAATAAAAAACAAATGCATATTACTGTTTGAACATGTAACATACATCCATAAAGAAACATGCATACAAATTTTTAAAAAAAGTAAAAAAAAAACGCATACAGTAAAAATATTCAGAAATGGTTGGTGGAATTATAAGTAGGCCTTTCTAATTCTTCTAAAATCATTTTACTATATCTTAATCTATGGCAATTAAAAATGATGCTATGAAGTCTCTGCCTGGTTAGGGTAGGCTGTCAGTACTGGCAGCCGGGCTGCCATGGTCAAAAAAAGAAGGGTACAGTTGAGGAAAACAAAACCAACACTGGATTAGAAGTCAATAAATACTATTTCCAGTCTCTAATCTTCCAATAACTTACTTAAAATAACACATCTTGGGCAAGTTATTCACCATCTCTGTGTCCCAGTTTTCTTTTCCACAGAATAAGGATGCTAACTGTAATAGGACCTCCAAAAAGCGAGAGTAGAAATGCAACACTCCCTATTCATCAAATATTTTCAGTTTTCCTCAGCACATGGAAAGACCACATTTCCCAGGCTCCTCAGCGTCCCAGCAAGACCATGTGACAGCTCTAGCCAATGCAGCGTGATCAGAGATGGTATAAAGTATTTCCAGGAGGGGCGCCTGGGTGGCTCAGTTGTTTAGCATCTGCCTTTGGCTCAGGTCATGATCCCAGGGTCCTGGGATCGAGCCCCACATTGGGCTCCTTGCTCAGCGGGAAGCCTGCTTCTCCCTCTCCCACTCCCCCTGCTTGTGTTCCCTCTCTCGCTGTGTCTCTCTCTGTCAAATAAATAAATAAAATCTTAAAAAAAAAAAGTATTCCCGGGAAACATTCCACATGATTCCCAAGTTCTCTCTCCCTATCCATGAGGCTTGAACCAAAAGCATTACGAGATGATCGAGTCACAGCTAGAAGAAGCATAGACCCAGGGAAAAAAACAATTTTCATCAGACCATAATGACAGCAAGGCATAAATCTTAATTATGTGACACCTCAAGATTTTTGTGGGTTGATTATATACAGCTAGTGTGGCCTACTGTCTTAGTCCTCCTAGGCTGCTATAACAAAAATACCATAAACTATGTAGCTTATGAACAAGAGAAGTTTATTTCTCACAGATCTGGAGACTAACTAGTCCAAGATCAGATTGAGAACCTTCTTCCTTACTGATGGCCTTGTTCTCACTGTGACTTCACATGGTGGAAGTGGTCGAAGGAGATTTCTCAGGCCTCTTTTATAAGAACACCAATCCCATTCATGAGAGCTCCACCCTCACGACATAAGCATCTCCCAAAAGAGCCATCTCCTAACCAGTATATTGGGAAAACTTTAAGGAAAATCCCAAATGGTCTCAAATGAGACCTCTAACATCAACATGTGGGGATTTATCTTTTTCACAAGAATAAATATAGTCCCAAACTATAATTACTATTTTTAAACAAGATTTTCCAATATGCTGTGCCCTTTGCTGGATCACACGACGCAAATGCACATTAAAATGGTCAGAACTACCAGCTAAGGCTCAGTGAGGAGGCCAGCAAATCCTTTTCCCAAAAAACGTAACTATAAAGCTAGACAAAATTGACCAAAACCACCACAAAACAGTATTTTAACACTCTAAACATTAACCAAAGACATCTGACAATCTGAGAAGTATTTACCTGAAAAACTACTGGGCTTCAGGTAGTAACAATGGGAATCTTTGGTGTTCTAGATGGGGCTGCTCCCACCCCAGTTAGCATGAAGTCTCTGCCTGGTTAGGGTAGGCTGTCAGTACTGGCAGCCGGGCTGCCATGGTCAAAAAGAGCTCACTTGATTTGAAATGGAGAATAGTGACTAAATCCAGCGGCATCATTAGGGAAAGCCAATAGCATAAATGGCCTGAGGTTGTGGTTAGGGCAAGCACATTCCAAACTGAGACCGTGTACAGTTTACTGAAGACTGGAGTCAGGCCCACACTATCCAAATATGCCTGATTGATCTTGAGGCAGTGTGCTAATAAGGTGGCAATGTAAAATGGCCCAGCAGACCGTAAATACTCGGGAAGACTTGAAAATGACCTGAACACTAGATATACTTCCCTACACAGACCCATCAACAGAGAACAGTAGACTTCTTATTGTTCAGGGTGCTGAAACACAGCCTTAGTTCAATTTTTGGCAGGCTGTTAAACTACAGAGACAATGGAGAAAGCCCTTGGAAACCAAGGTTTAAAACAAAAGAAGCAGAACAACAGCAAAAACAAAAACAAGGAATGAATAAGACATCAGTGGCCGCAAACCATGAGGGAAACAGATTTCACAGCTTTAGCCCAGGCAAGTTTACGAACAAAGAAACAAACAACAAAACCAGCAACAACAATTACTCTCCCGGGAACATCAGAATCCAGAGTTGCTACATTGATACCTAAATATCTACTTTCCAAGAAAAAAAATTATGAGACACGTAAAAAATAAGAAATTTTGACCAGTACTCAAGGAAAAAGCAAAAAGATACAATCTGTATCACCAGATGTTGGATTTAGCAGAAAAAGACTTCAAAACATTACTATTTTTTAAAAAAGATTTATGTATTTATTTGAGAGAGAGACAGCAAGGGAGAGAGCAAGCACATGAGCTGGGGGCGGGGCAGGTAGAGAGGGAGAGAGAGAAAATCTCAAGCTGACTCCCTGCTGAGCACAAAGCCCCACAGGGCTCAATCTCACAACCGGAGCCAAAACCAATAGTCAGATGCTCAAATCACTGAGCCATCTAGCCGTCCTCAAAACATTATTATAAGTATGGTCAAAGAACTAAAGGAAAAAAAAAAATCACGTTAAGAATCAAAGTGCCCCAGGGGCACCTGGGTGGCTCAGTCGTTAAACATCTGCCTTCGGCTCAGGTCATGATCCCAGGGTCCTGGGATCGAGCCCCTCATGGGGCTCCCTGCTCAGCGGGAAGCCTGCTTCTCCCTCTCCCAATCCCCCTGCTTGTGTTCCTTCTCTCGCTGTCTCTCTGTCAAATAAATAAATAAATAAATCTTTAAAAAAAAAAAAAAAAAAGAAAGTATCCAAATCAGAAAGAATAAAATAAAAGGGGTTATAGGAATACTGTGGACAATTGCATGTTTGTTGGTTTGGTTTTTTTTAAGAAAATCAGATAATCAGGATAAAATGGAACAATTCCTAGAAAGATACAAACTACAAAAATCAAGAAATAGAAAATGTGAACAGACCTATACCAAGTTCAGAAATTGAATTAGTGAGCAAAACACTTCCCACAAAGAAAAATACCCAGGACCAGATGGCTTTGCTCTTTAAGTGTACCAAAATTTCAAAGAATTAACAACCCTTACAAATCTCTTCCAAAAGAATGGAAGAGTAGCTAATAACAACCCAACCCATTTAGTGAGGTCAATATTACCCTGACATCAAAACCGGAAAAAGATATCACAAGATAAATATAATACCCATTATAAATATAGATGCAATAAATTCTCTAGAAGACATTAGCACACCAAATCCAGCAACACATAATAAGAATTTTCAACCATGACGTATGAAAATCTGTCAACATAATATGCGACAATAATAGAATCAAAGACAACACGACATGAGCATCTCAATAGATGCAACAAAGAATTTGACAAAAAACAAGATCCTTTCATATTTAGGAAAACTCAACAGTCTAGGAAAAGAAGGGAAGTATCTCACCTTTATAAAGGACATCTACAAAAAAGACATAGCTGGTTATCATATAAAATGGTGAAACCCAACTCTGTAGCTCTCCAGTTCCTGACTATAGAAACTATGAACAATAAAAAGTGTCTCTGTTTTTGACACATTAAGTTTTGGGTTAATCTGCTTCATAGCCATACATATTTAAAAATAATAACACAACAACAATAATCATATGAGAAGGTGGGGGAAGAGAAAGAGAAAGAGAAGTAGCAGCATTAGTAATACTAGCTGTGGTGATGATGGTCACTGTTGTGGTTGTGGTGGCCATATCAGACTGTTGGGACTGATACATGAGTGAGTAGCACACCACAGCTTCTAAGCCTCCAAGGAAGGCTCCAGACTGTGAGATAAGGTAGATACTAGAGCCCAGCGCCTAAAAGATGGCCCACGTCCAAGGCATCAGAGGATTCCAAAATGGAGTCCCCAGCACTTCAACTTCTCCTAAGGTCAAATTGGTCCTTCACAAGATGAACACTACCAAAAAAGATCAAATGGCCCCCAGCTGTGGGCACAGGTGACATGGGAGAGGGAATTGGCATCCAGCCTCCCAGAAAATAAAGTGGCGTGCCACTCAAAGCAACACCTGGTCTCAAGAAAATGCCTGCATCATAATCATAGAGTCAGGCAACCTCCATCCTGAACAGGGAAAGGAGGAAGCAACCCCCATGTAGTCCCCACTTCTCTAATACAACCATGAGTTGTCCAACAGTTGCTTTAAGGGTACCCTGCTGTATTTGTGTTCCTAGATTTCTATCCACTTCCACCCTCTTTGTAGTAAGAGAGTTCCTCTTCCAGTGCTGCTATTACCATATATCATGATGTTTCATCTGAGTCCAACCCATCTGCAGATAGCTTCTTGGAACAGTATATCTACATTCCTTCAGGCCTTCCAAATACAGACAACTGATGTTCTGAGTGAAACATCTTGACCCTTAATTTGGTGTAGGATTTACCTTCTTCATTTGAAGATACTCAACTATGAGAAATGAGGGCTCCTTAATGACAGAAAATGCCAATCTAGATCTACTTTACCTTCATTCACAAGTGAAAAAAGACAAGTCATTGCTAAAGAGATCAATTACGGTTAGACTTGGGAATTATATAATTAATCACAGTTTAATCCAGCCATAGCAACTAACAAAAGTATATAAATAAGAGTCTTAAGGGACTACATGAGAAGGAAGATTAGATGTCCCCTAGGATCCTCCTGAGTCAAAGATTCTAGATTCAAATCAAACTTTGTGGCCAATACAAGGGCACCTGAAATAAACATATTCCTTCTTGTACAATTATTTTAAAATATGCTTTTTACTTGCAGCTAGCTATAAATGATGGGAATTTCAAACATATTTGGAAAATACTTATTTAATTTCCTGGATCCATAGATATGGGGAACAAAAGGTAAACAAGAAGAAATGACCTCCATAAATATGGGCAAGGTCACAGGCTGGTGCCCAGATTTCCACGACCACAACCAAATATTTCTAATGCTCTTTTTTGTTTGTTTGTTAGGAAACAATCATCAGAGATAAGGGAAAAAGAAGGTCCTAGAACATTACTGTCTCAAAACAAAGTCAATTTGAAGTTATTAATTTTAAAATTGTAAAGTATCCAAAATGTTAAATGGCTCCATCTTCAGGGTAAATGTGAAAAAGCTCTATTTTTCTGAGCCCTGAAAATGTGCGATTTCAAGTCCTTCCTGAACTAGATAGATGTAGCTGTGTCTGATATCCCCATGGCTCTAGCGATTGGAGTTGCACAATCAATTCTGCCTGTGAGCAGGGTCCACAGTAAGTCTGAAAGTGTCCTTAACCGATTATGTGCTCGGATGTACTCATTCGTAATTCAAACTCTCATGATATTCAAAACACCAGTGAGTAAAGTAATGCTTTCTCTCCAAGGGCACCTGTCAAGTTCTTTCACAAATGTTCTCTCGAGCATCTTTATATCTGACCGGAAGGGCAGTGAGGGAAGCAGGTATTGTTTTCTTCCTTTCCCAGAAGGAGAAATAGGATGGGCATCTACTTCCCACACTGTTTTATAAGACAGCTACCAACCGTGAATACGATATCCACATATATTCATTATGGAACAACATGAAAATTATTAAACCCTTATTCACACGATATTATAAGAAGACAAAAACATACAGACCACATCTTCTGTTCCCCAAATCATAAACCAATAGTCCAATGTGCAGGAGACTCAAGGTGAGAACTGGAAATTACATAAGTAAACTGATAAGGACCATAGATCACAGTGGGAGTAGAAAGTTAGGTAGAGCACAAAGGGAGAAGAAACCGGGCAGGAAAATAAAAAGTCATATAATTTCATTTTTTTTTTTTTAAGATTGTATTTATTTATTTGACAGAGAGAGAGACACAGCGAGAGAGGGAACACAAGCAGGGGGAGTGGGAGAGGGAGAAGCGAGCTTCCCGCGGAGCAGGGAGCCCGACGCAGGGCTCGATCCCAGGACCCCGGCATCATGACCTGAGCCGAAGGCAGACGCTCAACAACTGAGGCACCCAGGCGCCCCAAAAGTTATGTAATTTTAGATGGCATATGAGTGGAATAGTGGAAAAAAGCAGGGAACACAGCTGATTTTAGAAAAAAATAAGGAATGAGACTCAGTTGTCTACTTCTATAATTAACAAAGGAACCAACACTGGATAAAAATACAATAATGAAAAATATGGTACTTCTCAGTTCTTTATTGTGATTGTCTTATTATTTCCAGCCACTAAAATTAACCAGTGGATACAGAGAGAAGTTGACATATCTCCACTTGGAACAGTTATCATATCTTCAATGCAAACAACAACAGTATTGGTGCTACACTAAAAAAAAAAAAAAAAAAAAAATCAGTTGGTTACCTGTTCTCACAGAGATCACAGCCTAAATGAATGCTTGTTGGGGGCAGCTTAGGCTGAAAATGGGCTCTCCCATTACATGTGCCCTTAACACTGTTCTCCATTTATTAAGAAAGTAAATGTATGTTTATCTGGTTTTAGTTTGTAACCATTGCAATATCTCAGTCAGATTTAAAAAGAAAGAAAATGACCTAAGAATCTCTGTTATCAGATAATAATAATGATTACAAAATTGTCATTACAGTGAACATTTATTGAGCTCTTACCATGTGTAAGAAATGATGCTTTCAGTTCACTAACATATCATTTAATCCTTGCAAAGACTCTCTGAGGTTTCACACCATTATTGCCTCCTTTTACAAATGGAGAAATGGAGGCACGGAGAATTGAACTAAGATACTAAGTTTGGAGCTATTTTGGAGCCGGGACTTGAAACAGGCCCGGACTCTAGAAACAAAACCCACTACCCACTAAACGAGCAGTTCTCCACCCTGGCTGTTCATTAGACTCACTTGGGAAGGTTGTGAAAAAAAACCCCACCAATCCCTGGAACCCTCTCTCCCAACATGTTAAATCTGAATTCCTGGGGGTGGAGTTTTCTTTCCCCAATTGTCCCATGTAATTCTAATGTGCAGTCTAGGCTACGCCTCTATATTAGGCTATTTTCTGCCCCTGTTATATAACTGTGAAAATTCCTGATGGTCTCCATATGTCCTTTTCTTGTTATCACAAGAGTACTTCCAAAAGCCTTGTTACTCGGTGTGCAGGCAGAAGGCCAGCAGAAGCCCCAGGGAACTAGCTAGAAATGCAGAATCATAGGCCTCACCCCAGACCTACTGAATCAGAATCTGTATTTTAATCATATCCCCATATGCACATTAAATGTGAGTACTACCCCAAAGTGTGCCCTGGAGAGGAAACACTGGTCAAACACCTAGAGGTGTTATGAACAACAAAAGCACAGCAATAACCACCACCTTCACCACCAGCCTCTCACCCCCCACCAACATGCACACACACAAAGAGACCCTCGGCAAGGGTTCTGTGCTCACACACATTTGGGACAAACTGGATTAAACAAAGTCAAATTACTTTCTCTACTCCAGGCTCCAGCAGAACCTATAAAGTTAAAATACTAATGTGTATCATAAATCTCCAAGAGGAGACGTTTCCCAAATATTTACGACTGTGGTACCCTGTAACTCAGAACTCCTATTAACATCTTTTGCAGACAATGTGTTCCTAGGGACATATTATGAAAAATATTTATTCAGAAGAGATGATCTTTTTTTCTTACCTCAATGGCTACCCTGCACACTTTTCATAGTTAGGTACTGGCTATTTGCTTATTCCTATGCACACTGGTAGTAGTCATGGAATTATACTAACCTTTATCAAGCATTTACTTTGTATAACATAGTTCTGAGGGCTTACATGGTGTTAACTCATTTAATTTTTATAAACATACTATTAGATATGGTTTGTACTACCACTTTATGATGAAGGAAACTGAGGAACAGAGGAGTTAAATTGCTTGCCCAAGGTCACACAGCTCGTAAATGCTGGATGAAAGATTTTATTTTATTTTTTAAAGATTTTTATTTATTTAACAGACAGAGAGAGAGAGAGCACAAGTAGGCAGAGCGGCAGACAGAGGGAGAGGGAGAAGCAGGTTCTCCGCTGAGCAGGGAGCCCGATGTGGGGCTCGATCCAAGGACCCTGGGATCATGACCTGAGCTGAAGGCAGCCGCTTAACCAACTGAGCCACCCAGGTGCCCCTGGATGCAAGATTTTAACCCTGGCCATCTGGCCTAGAGCCTTCCTTTTAATCAATAGAGTATTGGAAAATGGATTGATTACCACCCAGCTACTCTCAAAGACATCCTTAGATTGGCCCACAGAGGCTCTGAGCTTGGCTCATCAGTCTGAACTTTTAACCAAAAGGATGCAAAAAAAGATGCAAAACCTTAGGTCACACACTGAAGCACACTCATCTACCAGGAGACCTAGGTGCTGACATTCCAAATAATTTCTTGAGGAAAATGAAGTGTCAGAGCAGACCTCCAATGCCAGTGTTCCTATAGCTGACAGTAAATTTTGTATTCTTAACACATGACACACTTTGCTTTCTGATGGGATAGACTATGAGGTATTAATCTTTTATTCCCTCTGCCACCAGTTCTCAAAAAACAAATCAGCAAATCCAAAGAACCAAGGCAAAGCAACAAGATGATACCATTTCATGGATGCTCAAGCCAAGCCAGAACATGCCAGAAGCTTGTCATGATGTTCTCAACTTCAGGTTGATGGACTCCAGTGAATTAAAAAAAAAAAAAAATGACAGGATCTTGGGAGCCCAAAGCTGTAAGTCAAGAATCTGCATTGTTTTTAAAGCTCCCCTAAGTTTGGGGATCACTGTGAATCACTCAGTGGAAGGTTAATGACTCAAAATGAAACAGAACTTTCCTCAGGCATATAATTAGTAAAAACAAAACAAAACAAAAAACAAAACAAACAAACAAAAAAAAAAACAGGCTCAGATATGAAGGCTAGTATGGGTCTACTCTATACAACTAAAATAAGTGTCTCTTTCTCCTCCAGAAGGAACACTAGATCTGAGCAGCCAAGAAGATAGCATTCGTAAAGAATAGTCACTGGTGAGCAGGGAAAGAGGGCTCTTTGTGTTTGTTGTTGTTGTTGTTGTTTTTAATTTTCCCTTGAGGGCTGGATTGTGCCTGTAAAAAATGCACAGCACTAACGAAGGTCTATTCCGTGTGCTGGACATCCTGCTATGCACTTTAAAGACACTTGATCTTTAAATACTCATAATTCATTCCTTTGACAAATATTTGAGAGTTTACTTTGTGTCAGGGACTGTTCTAAGTATTGGCAGTTTTGGTACGTGAATAATGTGCCCCCCCCACCCCCGACAATGTCCACATTATAACCTCCAGAATTTGTGAATACATTACCTTACTTATTCAAAAGGGACTCTATAGCTATGGTTAAGGTAAGGACTTTGCAATGGGAAGAGAGCCGAGATTATCAGGTGGACACAGGGTAATCACATGGGTTCTTAAAAGCTGAGAACTCTTCCCAGCTGTGGTCAGTGGGAGACTGATTAGTGAAGAAAGGCATGGGGAGATGTTATGTCTCTGACTTTGAAGACGGAGGAAGGAGCCACAAGCCAAGGAATGTGGGTGGCCACCAGAAGCTGGAAAAGGCAAGAAACAGATTCTCCCCTAAGGCCTAAGGAAGGGAGAGCAGCCCTGCAGACACCTGGTGTTTGCTCAGTGAGACCCATGTTGGACTTCTGATCTACAGAACAGTAAGAGAGTAAATTTATATTTGTCTTAGCCACCAGGTCTGTGGTAATTTGTTACAACAGCAATAAAAGGTGAATATAACATTTAAAAAAATACCCTGCTCTCACGGAGCTTACATTCTAGTGAAGTACCCTATCGATATTATTATCCTGATTTTATTTTAGTTTTTTTTAAGATTTTATTTATTTGAGAGAGTACATGCACGTGTGCACACAGTGAGAAGGGGGAGGGGCAGAGGGAGAAGCCGACCCCCGCTGAGCAGGGAGTCCAATGGGGGGCTTGGTCCCAGGACCCCAGGATCATGACCTGAGCAGAAGGCAGACACTTAACCAACTGAGCCACTGAGGTAGCCCCCGATTTTATTTTATTTTTTTTTAAGATTTATTTATTTATTTGAGAGACAGAGAGTGCACAAGTGGGAGGGGCAGAGAGAAAGGGAGAGAGAAACACAAGCAGACTCACTGCTGAGCATGGAGCCTGATAGGGGCTCCATCTCATGACCTGAGATCATGATCTGCTGAAGCCAAGAGTTGAAGGCTCAACCGACTGTCCCACCCAGACACCACTATTATCCTGATTTTAAAAAACAATGGACAGAGGGCACCTGGGTGGCTCAGTCAGTTAAGTGTCTGCCTTTGGCTCAGGTCATCATCTTAGGGTCCTGGAATTGAGCCCTGCGTCAGGCTCCCTGCTCAGCAGAGAGCCTGCTTCTCCCTCTCCCTCTGGCCTCCTCCCCAACCCCATCTCAAATAAATAAAATCTTAAAAAAAAGAAAAAAGAAAAAAAAATGAACAAGCTTAGGAAGGTTGGCTAAGTTTACACAGTTAATAACAAGGGCCTCCCTACCAGAGAAAACAAAGTTGGGTGACCCCAGGTGCTGTCACAAGAGCTTTTTGGTTTTTTGGTAGATAGGAAAGATGTGAAATTGTGGTTCTGCACTCCAGACACCTGAGTTTGCTCACACTGGTGGAACGGGTTATGGAGCAGGGGTCTGACCTCAGAGTTCACCTTCCTTTGTTTCCCTTACTCATCCCTGCTTCTCCTTCCTTCCTATGGGAGCAACGAAGAAAACAAGGACATTACGTCTCCCTGTTGTGCAGGGGTCACTCTCCCTGTACACGGCTACAAAGGTCCTCTTTGCTCAAGGACTCTAAAGCCTTATTTTCAAACTAGTTTATCCACAATACAGTGTGATGCCCTTTACCAACAATGAAGGTGGTCAAATTACCCATGCCCCTTGCTTCTTAGTCATTTTTATTTTTCATCCTAAAACGCATGCAGCTCCTCTACTATTCCAAAGGTCTCTTTTCCAGAATTTCCACAGCTATTTATGCTCTAGACCAGGCTGAGACTGTTTAAAATCAAGGCATCCGTTGACCCTTGCTCCTAAGCTGCAAGCATTATGTTTTATGGCAGACATTTCCAGAAGCAGTCCAAATTTAACTGGTGGTCAAACAAGTCAGTTAACAAAATATCCCACCCAAAAGTCAGCAATGTTTTTTCTAACTCTGACCTATTGTGCTACTGCCTTGCCAAACCATACTTGTAGATTTGGCACAAGGTTATAACTGGGGCAAGTCTCTAAATAAAGTCTTGAACCACTATGGAAGCGAAGAATTAGAATCAACCTAAATGCCCAATAATAGGAGATGCTTTAAATATATTGTGGTGCAGCTGGACTATGAAGCCTTGGACTGGATGTTACAGATTGATATATTAACATGGAAAGTGTCCACAACATGTGTGATCACGATGGTTATAAAAGAGAATATACAGAATCGTCCTCTTTCTTTAAACTATTGTACATACATATATACAGAGAAAGAGCTCTACATCACAGTTAACAGCACCACGGTGCTAGTACTAGGGCATTTATTTTTTTTTAATTTTCCTTTGACATGCATAGTGCAGTCAACAAATGTTCATTTCATACTTACTATGCACAGGAATGCATGCCCCTGTAATTCCTTGGTGACTTTATTAAGCCTTCATTCAGCAGCTTCTTACTGTAGGTATATTGCATGCTGAGCACTGGTACAGATACTGGAGTAACAGCAAGGAGCAGAACAGACATGCCTTGTCTCTCATGGGGCTTATACTAGGAAGGGAGTTGGAGGAAGGACAATAAAGAAGCAAATGGCAAACACGGGATTTTAGCACCAGGGTAAAGGTCTCTCTCATCATCTCATGGGCTTCCACCACACAATGATATCCTTCCTCACACCCTGGCTTCATGGGTTCTAGCAGCCTCGTACTGGATCCATCTCAGCCACCTGCTGACAGGAGCACTCCAAACTCTCATCTGTAAGACTTCAAACTCTGAAATCCTCTCTCCACCTTCTCATGTTTCGCCACAATGGTACTAAGGCATGTAGTCCTTAGTGGTCCATTTACGCAGTCTTCGACGTTTGTCAAATTCAACCTTGCATTCAAATTCTATCCATCACACTATATGTCCTAGAGCTAAGGATCAGCCTCAACTGTCACATTTTCCTACAACCGTGGCCCAGGATCAATGGTTTCTTTGGCATTGCTAATCTGCCTGGAGTCATCCCTTGTCTCCATTTTCCTCCAAATCAGAATGTAGCTTAATAAAATGATGAACATGGCTTATATGAGGTCCATTATGACCTCAGCTGACCTTCTCCGCTGCTCTCAGTCCATACTGCAGCATGCTGAAGGGGCTCCCAGCCTCTTCTATTAATCCAGACCTTCACCCCTGTCTTGACGCCCTGGTGTCATAGATACCCAGCCATCTTTCCTACACTAAAAATATCAAGGTCATCTGGGGGCACCTGGGTGGCTCAGTCGTTGAGCGTCTGCCTTCGGCTCAGGTCATGATCCCGGGGTCCTGGGATTGAGCCCCGCATCGGGCTCTCTGCTCAGTGGAAAGCCTGCTTCTCCCTCTCCCACTACCCCCTGCTTGTGTTCCCTCTCTCAATGTGTCTTTCTGTGTCAAATAAATAAATAAAATCTTTAAAAAATAAAAAATAAAAATCAATAAATAAAAACATCAAGGTCATCTGACCCCAGAGAGAATGTGGGGGAGAGGAAGTTGAAAAATTGAGTGAAAAAGCCAGTGAAGATGTGAGACAGGATTCTCCTACTAAACACCTCTCCAAGCACTATTTAATGAATTCTGCAGAGGAAGGATTCCTCTTTCCCCCAGGAATGACAGAGAATGAGAGAAACAACATACAGAGTTGCAGGTATCAGAAAGACAAAAAGATATCAGCAGATATTAGTTCCAAAAAGATAAAAGTATTGATTATTATGTGACAGATCCTCTGATGGGCAATTTTTACCCAGAATCTGTAATGATAAAAACCCATCTTCAAGGTTGTATTGGTATACACTTGTTACAGATAATGAAACTAGGCTTAAGTTAATTGCACATAACCAGGTGCCTGGGTGGTTCAGTTGGTTAAGCGACTGCCTTCGGCTCAGGTCATGATCCTGGAGTCCAGGGATCAAGTCCCGCATAGGGCTCCCTGCTCGGCGGGGAGCCTGCTTCTCCCTCTGAACCTCCCCCCTCTCATGTACTCTCTCTCTCTCTCATTCTCACTCTCTCAAATAAATCTTAAAAAAAAAAAAGTTAATTGCACATAACCAATATGTATGGGAGCCAGACTTTTGAACTCAAGCCTGTCTGAGCCTAAGCAGAAGACACGGCCTCTTCCCTTTAGTTGGAAGGAGAAAAATAAGCAAAATATTGGGAAGAATTCTGGGGGAGGGAGAAGTCTTTGGGAGAAGAAGAAGAAAAAAAAAACCCAAATGGGTCCTGAAAACTTCTGCATCATGCAATGAATTTTCTTCCCCTTCTCATGTGAACAGATTAAACTAATAGATTATGAGCATTATTCTTAAGCAACTTATATCAGGGTTGATGGGAGCCTGTTCTTGAAAGATAAGCTGCATATCAGCACTGAGGGAAAATGAATTAAAATGCAAATCTGAGTGTGCCCCCATTGTTAGGCTATCTTTAATAGATATGTCTTCCTGAATACATCACAGGCAAAACTGTCAGTTTGCATCCCAAATAAAGCAAATCCAAGCTCTAATGGCATTTTACTAAGGCTAGAGTTTATAATTGGATTTTGCCATGGGTGGAGTGTGTAGTTGACCTTCACCTGCACCCATAATCTTAGCCTCGTGGAGGGAGGGGGAAGGACAACAACTTCCCCTCCTTGACCACTGAAGATCAGTGGTTTGAGCACCCAAAGTCTCAGCTGCAAGGCATGGGACACCCCTACATCTTCTCCCCAATTCCAAAGGGAGCAATGCCCACTCCAAGGCCCCAGGATTACACCCATGATTGATGAGACCCACCTTCAGCAGATTGCGGCCAACAGTTCCATCAAGAGCCAAAGGCTGCTTAGACACCGCACTTCAAAGATTTTCACCTGCCCTTTTGTGTCTCTTAACAGGCTCTGTCTTTTGATACCTCAAAATTCCCATCTCATTAGGATCAAGAGTCAGTGCTGCCTCTGCTAGAGAAGATACACATCTAAAAGTTTGTCAGATCACAAAACAAAAGGCAAGGTAACATTTAAGTACTAAACAAAAAAGAACGTCCAAAGAAATGTCAGAAGGCTGTAATAATATTGGGAATAACAATAGGGCCAACAACAGCTACCACTCATATTTAAAAAAAAAGAAAAAGCCAAATGAGAAGTACAGGCAAGTACTATAGACTTAAAATAGGAGGGAGGTAGAAATCAGCTGGTAGAAAAGGTCTACAGAGGAAGTACTGTTTGAGCTACACCTGGCACCTGGAAGGGCACAATCTAGAAAGGTCATCAAAAAACAGCTTTAAGCAAACAGGCAGAAACAGTAAGAGTACATACTAGGGACACTAACTATTAGGGGCATTTGCTTTGGCTTTTCCTATCCAACACCCCTTTTACCCTTCTTTTAGTAAAAGAATCCCACTAGTTTTTAGCAAACAGGCTCCCCTCCATCACACGACCCTAGCTCCTAAAACAGACAGTTGTGCATATGACTGTTCAGAGTAGCCTATCCCCACCAAGAAAGTGGTAATCGGTCTAAGGTCAGGCATAGGATACAGGCAGAAAGATGCCGCCCTTGTTCAGAGGATGCCAAGAGTGATGTGTCTTCTTTTCCTGAAAACAGAGACACTGATGAAGCCGGAAATCTGGAGTTTCCAGGTCATCCTGGTCACCACGTGAAAAAGACCTACGTGCCAGGGTGTGCCAAGGTCATCCTGGTGACCACATGAAAAAGACCTATGTGCGAATGACACCAAAATAGAAAAATGAATGAGGAAATCAGAGATGAGTGATGGAAAGAGGGAAAGGGACAAAGAGACCCTGATGACATTATTTGAGTCCCTGAATCTGATCACCCAAAAGCTAGGTGCACCGATGGAACTTTCTGGTAGGTGAGCCAATCCAGATTCCCTATGCTATTTGAATTAGGTCCCTGTCATTTGGACCCTAAAGAGTCCTGAAATACATAGTCAAGTTCAGGAGGGGAAGGACCATGAGTATGGCTCCAGAAGTAGGTAGGTGCCGTATTCCAAGGTCAGATGCTTCACTTAATTGCCAACTAAGATGTTTTCTACTTTGAGAACCTGAAGCCACTGGAAGACAAGAGTCTCATTTATTTTTTTTTAAACCAACATGAATAGGAAGATAAAAGACTACATCCTGAAAACTTCAGCCCTTTGCAGGAATAGTTTCCATGTGGGAGTAGGTACTCATGTCATAGAAAAAAAACTGACCACCCCTTTCCCATCAAATCAGGTTGGTAGTGGCGGTGTCCCAGCAAATCCAGTTTGTGAGTTTGACATCTGTCTTTTTCTCATGCATTGTCCCACTTTACCACTTTCCCTACACCTTAAAAAATCTCATTTACCTTCCACAGCTGAGTGATCAGACAGCTCAGAGTTCTTGTAAATAACCCTTAGCAACTGCTGAGTCCTGACGGGGCTGAACAAAAAGGAAGAGAACATTTCTCTGTAACCGTAAAACATTTCATTTCCTCATGCATGTTATGCACTTATATGTTCACCTGCATATTTATCACAATTCAAAAGAAGCAGGCAGAGCTATTGTTCCAGCCACACAACTATGTTTTTTAGGGAAGTAGAAAATCTCTGCCTAGCTGGGAAAATTCTAACTAGTTGAAATTAATATCCACCAGAGGGCAGACTTGTTATCTTCACTGGGTTTGGAATTCTCAAATTTGAATTCTTCATGAGCAAGACTTCTGCAAATAGCTGCTTCCTAAGTACAATTTTCTTTTTGGTTTTTGCTATCTTCATAGAATGAACTCTGTAACACATGCCACATGGAGAACAGGACTGCATGACTGTTTCTGTTAGGCAGCTGTAAAGGTAATTCAGAAGATTAATATTTTCTACCAATAAATAAGTAAACATGAAAACAATAATCATGAGCTATCATTTATTGAGCACTTACTATATATCTCAAGCCCTTAACTCAGCCCTTTACATTCATTATCTTATTTTATCTTCAGATTATAGTAGCCACCCCCTTATCCACAGGGGATATGTTCAAAGACCCCCAGTGGATGCCTGAATCCTATATATACTGTTTTTCTCTATACATATGTGCCTGTGATAAAGTTTAATTCATGAATTAGGCCCAAGCAGAGATTGACAACAATAACTAATAATAAAATAGAACAATTCTAACAATATACTCTAATAAAAGTTATGTGACTATGGTCTCTCTCACAAAATATCTTATTGTACTGTGCTCACCCTTCTTCCTATGATGACGTGAGACAATAAAATGCCTATGTGATTAGATGAAGTGAAGTGATTGACAAAGGCATTGTGACACAGTGTTAGGTTACTACTGACTTTCTGACCAGAAGTCAGGAGGAGGATCCTCTGCTTCTAGGCTACAGTTGACCGGCTGGCTAACTGAAAATGCAGAGACTGAGACGACTATAACCTTATCAGGTGGGCACTAATGTTACTATTATCACAGTATAAAAACTGAAGAAACTAGGCTTAGACATTTCACTGATCCATCTAAGATTACAGCTAATCTCTGAGTGACAATCATGTGGCTGTAACCCCAAATAATCTGAAGTCCAGTTCTTAAATTACAGCATAAATAATGTATATTATTAAGTATACATATAAATCATACTATTAACCCTTTACATATTTAGAACTATTTGTCTAATTGCATACTTTTCCCCCAAAACTTTACTTAAGATCATTTAATAAAAAGATTCAACTTAAGGGACGCCTGGGTAACTCAGTCAGTTAAGCATCCGACTCTTGATCTCAGCTCAGGTCATGATCTCAGGGTCATGAGATCGAGTCTACATTAGGCTCCATGCTCAGTGGGGAATCCGCTTGAGGATTCTCTTTCCTCTACCTCTGCCCCTCCCCCCATATTTGCTCTCACACTCTCTCCAAACACATAAATAAATCTTTTTAAAAAATGATTCTTTATAAAACTGATTTTTAGATGTATTTAGCATTATATCAAAGTAAGCATTTCAAACATATAGACACTCTTGTGATGAGCTCCACTGAGTGTTTATATGCAATTAAAACATTTTAATAAGACAACACAAAAAGTTCTCCCTCTCCCACTCCCTCTGTTTGTGTTCCTGCTCTTGCTATCTGTCTCTGTCAAATAAATAAATAAAATCTTAAAAAAAGGGGGGGCGCCTGAGTGGCTCAGTCGTTAAGTGTCTGCCTTCGGCTCAGGTCATGGGATCCTCAGGGTCCTGGGATCCAGCCCCGCGTTGGGCTCCCTGCTCAGCGGGAAGCCTGCTTCTCCCTCTCCCACTCCCCCTGCTCATGTTCCTGCTCTTGCTATCTCTGTCTCTGTCAAATAAATAAATAAAATCTTTAAAAAAAAAAAAAAGAAAGAAAGAAAACACAAAAAGGAATTTTTGTGAAAAATGTCACTTCTACCTAATGTATACATTTTAGAAATGTAATATCCCCAGAATAAAGAGATGCAGATAACAATCCTATCACCTGACGAGATAATTTTTTGAACCTTAATTTATAATTATTTATAGCATTACCATGCTTAGGATATGAAGGATATCTAGTAATTGGCATTAACGATAATTTAAAGATATATAAGTACAAGAATCTGCCAGATTTTGAATGCATAGACATAATATCACAATAAACAATTCTCTCTGGAGCTTATAGTCTTTGGATGATAATTAATATTACAAAATCTTTAGTCACAGAATTTAAAACAGAATTAAGCAGGCAATGTCTGACAGGCAGAAATTATAATTCTCACTTCCTCCCTACACTGGTACTTCTTTTACACTTTCTCCCCTTCCCTATATTTATTGCATTTAATTAAGGCTTAGGTAAAAACTAAAAATAAGGTTTAGGTAAAAAAAATGTTTAGGTAATTAAGGTTTAGGTAGAAAAAATAGGCACCCATCAACTCATTACACTGCAGATTTAGGTTCAAATATCAGATGGACCTGGCATTTTTACATACCAGTGATTGTTTATTTCATTTGAAACTATGTTCTACTGAAACATTTGCAAAGAAAACAATAATAACCAATAAAGGCTCTCCGATCTTGAAACGAAAATATCGAGATACTTCTCAAACTTAAGAGAACATCCAGTGTGGACATGAAGACCTCATTGTACGTGAGAATTAACATCCCAATTCAATTAAGGGGAAAAAAAGAAACCCTCTTTGATTTATCTTATTTTCAAGGCCTGGAACCCTTTCAGTTCTAAGGCATTTGTGTACAACCAAGGGTTGCAACAACATTGAACTTACCCTTCTATTTACGTTCAAACAGGATTCCTTCGTGCATAATGATATGCCTAAATGAAATTTAACATACTACCAAAGCTGTTTGGAACATTTCTCAAAAAAAAAAAAAGTAACTGCCCTGACATGGTAGATGGTCTTATCACTCCCCCAAAGCACTTTTCAAAAAACTGAATTGGTCTTCTGGTCAACAGAGCCCCCTTATCATGTTCCCACCTTCTCATCACTGCCAAAAATTCTCATTTTGGCAGCACGGCTCCCAATCTAGGGATCCACTAGCACGGCAACCTTACCTTCAGTCCTGTGTCCAAAGGGTAATTCCTAATTAATCTTCCCTGGGTCTCATTCTATGCTGACTTAACTGTTTACACTCAAAATTCTAAGCCCATTCTCCTCAATTTGTGTTTCCAAACATCCCATATTGTAAAACTTTATGAAAATTATTTGGGTGCTGCATTTCCTCCTGAGTTTGTCTTTCCTTGGAAACATTAGTACCACTGTTCTTGGAAAAGGAAAAGAAACCACCTCCTGGAACCCTTGTCCTTTGTGTAGCTTATCACTGGGGGAGTGATTTGTGTGTCCCTACCCTGCATTTCCTTCCTTGTGCAGAAAGAATTAGTTTTTTTTTTTTTTAAGATTTTATTTATTTATTTGAGAAAGAGAGGGAGAGAGAGCATGAGCACAGCGCAGGAGCAGAGGGAGAGGGAGAAGCAGACTCCCCGCTGAGCAGGGAGCCAGAGGCCAGGCCCAGGGCTCCATTGCAGGGCCCTGGGATCATGACCTGAGCAGAAAGCAGATGCTTAACCAATTGAGCCACCCAGGAGCCCCAAGAAATTAGCACTTCTTAAAGGTGCACAAAGCACTTAAACATTTAGCTATGAGCACACCCAGATACTTCCTGTCTAAAATACAAATTTATTCTTTGGAAATCTTCATTGTTTGATTCTGACACTCATAATGAAGGAGTTTTCTTTTGTGTAATGCTTTTGCAGCTAATGCTGGTTAATAGCTAAGAAAAAAAGTCAGACTTTCAAAGAGGAACACAATTAGATGGTTGTGAAGGACTGACAGTGCTTTGCAGCTTTCCCCATTTCTGAAAGCTCATTTGGCTAGAAAGCAAGTATTCTGACACCTAATTCGGTTCAACCTACTCAAGTTTGTTCCCAGTGATTAAGGGGGCTGGCTAGATGATTCACAAAGGAAAAATATGTGTTGGTAATAGTAACACGAAGGCTGGCAATTTCAATTGTGGACTGAGACTGAAGCCAGAAACTTGGTGTCTCCAAATGTAAGCCCAGCACATATAGAGGACAATGACTTTTCCTGGACATGATGGAAGCAATCAGCTCCAACTCTTTCAAAGGTGCCCTACTACCCTAAATGATTTTGGGTATTTGTCATCTGAAAGCTGCTGTAGAGTGAAGCAGAGGACATTCAGTTCCCTTCCAGACATATTTTTGATGAGTGTTTATATTTTGACTTGGATGTTAACTTCTACAAGGTTTTCTCTGCAGTGTACAATCCCTTCTCAACTTGTGTGGGATAGTTCATTAATCAACTTCCCAGGCCAATGGGGTAGATAGTAAGAGGACTGATTGACAGAGTGATCACTTATTCTTTTTTTTTTTTTAATTTTATCCATTTATTTGAGAGAGAGAGACACAGCGAGAGAGGGAATGCAAGCAGGGGGAGTGGGACAGGGAGAAGCAGGCTTCCCATCAAGCAGGGAGCCTGATGTGGTGCTCAGTCCCAGGACCCTGGGATCATGACCTGAGCCGAAGGCAGACGCTTAACGACTGAGCCACCCAGGTGCCCCTCACTTATTCATTTTTTAAAAAATTACTTATTAAAGGGGTGCCTGGGTAGTTCAGTCAGTTAAGCGTCTGCCTTCAGCTTAAGTCAGGATCCCAGAGTCGTAGGATCAAGCCCCACATTGGCCTCCCTGCTCAGCAGGGAACCTGCTTCTCCTTCTCCCTCTGCCCCTCCACCCCCACTTGTGCTCTTCCTCTTTCTCTCTCCCTCTCCTCCCTCTCTCAAATAAATAATTAAAATCTTTTTAAAAATTAATTAAGGGCTGATCAAGAGGCAAGGCTACAGAATAGTTAGACAAGGCTCTGCTCGTACACAGCTGACATTCTACGTGTCAGTGGGAAGGAGGAGAGAGAAAGCACAAATAAATAAGGAGTAAACATCCTAGTAATAATAACACAAGATCATTGGGAAGCAGGCTGTACACAATGTCCCATACACTAAGTAGTTGGGGAAAGTCTCTCTAGGGATGTGACACTTGGGATCGATCTTCAGAAGGTCAGGTGCACAGTATCCCATGGAGGGCCCAGCATGCCCAAAGTCCTAAGATAGGAACAAGCATGGCTTATAAAGTGTAGGAAATGAGATCTCAGTAGCATCAGGAAGCAGGTTATGGAGAGCTTTGTAGAACAGGCTAAGGACTTTGCATTTTGTTCTAATCATGTTGTGAAGCCACTGGGGCAAGATGTGGTTTGATGCGTGCATTTAGAGCATTGCTCTGGCTGGATATGGGAGAATATAGGTGTAGGAGTGAGGCTCTACTAGGAATGATCCAAGGATGATGTATTTGTCCTAAGATGGTGACTATGGAGAAGCAGAGAAGTGGGTGGACTTGAGATTTGGAGGGAGAGCTTATAGACCTGCTCAAGTAGGACTAGGTATGGTAGATGAAAGGAAGTCCAGAATCAAGGCTGACTCCTACATTTTCGGCACAGGTGAGGCATGAGCATTTTCAGCAAGAGTAAGAACAATCCCAAGGTTATTCTATTGACCTGTGGTGGAGGAGAGGTTTGAGCAAGACTCAGGTTCTGTTATTAAGCATCAGACCACTACTCCCCACAGTTATTATGGCACCTTAAGACCGATGAGAGGAGAGAATAGCACAAACATGAGAAGATACTGATTCAATGCCTAATATCCTCTTCTTGGCACTTTGAAAGAGCAATTTTCCTTTCTATTGCCACATCATGTCAGGCTTCTATTTGTCTTTTTTGTTTGTGTGGGCAACAGGTGGAACCAAATCACATCCCTGCCAAATTTATAAGGAAATATGGGATGCAGCCTTAACAAGAGAGCTCTCTAGAGCTGCTGAAAATTGAGATTAAGGGCACTTCATTGTACTTAGTTCTCGATATTAACATGACATTTCATCAACTGTATGAGATCCAGGAAAGCCCATGGATAGAGTGAAAAGGCAGGAGAGGAGGGGATCCTTTTGTTCCATTCAACAAGTATCTATTGGGTACCTGATATATGGCAGATCCTATGCTGGGCATGGGAATAGAGTGGTTTCTGCCTTTGGGAGCCTAGAGTCCAGTGGTAGACACAACAGTCCTCAAAGAATCACCACAGTAAAAGTAAAATTACAACTATCACAGGAACTGAAAGGAGATAGGCCAGTCCCCATGAAAGCTTATGACAGAAATGTGACCTAGGCATAAATGGCTAGATAACCAGCTTTCCATTGCTAACAATTACAGAGAACATAATATTTAAATATAGAATATTGGGGGGCACCTGGGTGGCTCAGACGGTTAAGTGTCTGCCTTCAGCTCAGGTCATGATCCCAGAGTCCTGGAATCAGGTCTCGCACTGGGCTCCCTGCTCAGCGGGGAGCCTGCTTCTCCCTCTGCCTCCCTCTCTCTCTCTCTCTCTCTCTCATGAATAAACAAATAAAATCTTTAAAAAAATAAGTAAATAAATAAATACAGAATATTGGACTTTTATTTATGTAACACACACCACCAAATGTTTTCAAGTAAGTAAGCCTCAAGACAAGGACTTCTGCTGATTTCTTTGTCCTCCACAAAGCCTAACTCATAGGAACTACTCTATAAATATTTGTTTAATGAAACTAACAACTTGAAAGTAAAAAAAAAAGCCCACTCCATTTGCTAGAACATTAGAGCTGAAATGACAGTAAGTTTCACTGAAAGGTAATCATGTATAAGTATTCCAATAAAATTCAAATTGGGGTTTTCTGTAAAAATCAAATGAGATTCTTTATGACTGAAAATGAAAGGAAGGCTCACAGGCATGTGAAGACAGGTATGCACCACCATTATTTCTGTCACTATTGACTAACAAGCTGAACCTCATTGAACTTCTGAGACAGAACTAAACAGCCTAATTCACAATCATCTGATTACTTTGAGAAACATTACCTGTGATTCACAGTCTCCAGTTCACTCCATCCACTTTCAGCAAAATACTGACTCAGATAGGGCCAGGGTGCCACCCAGATGGTAGTAAGCACTATAGTCTTTCAGACCAGGATTTTGTCTGATGCCTAGTGACAAGGATGGATATTACTATTGGTTGTCCAGAATCCATCCCATCTTCTTGCTCAGTTTTATTTTGGGGAACCAACCCTCCTACTTTCCATGTGGTTTGGATACTGTTTACTGTATTTTCAACCTCCATCTTCAAAGGTGGTCACATGACCAGGTCTAGACAATCAGGACATCCCATCCTTCCTCCATGGTGATTAGTCTAGGAATTGATACTTAAGTTCATCTACTATGCTCTAACCTTGGGTGCTTTCATGTGAGCTACTGAGCTTTCTTTTCACTGGGGTTCACAAAGATGATCAACTCTAAGTCTAAAGTTGTTGGTGATCAGCTTTATCACCACAGAGCAAAACCCACTTGGCAACAAACAGAACACAACAGAAAGCAGAACTTTGTCAGCCTATAAATTACCTTCCTGATGTACATCAGTTGGAGTTGGGTATGTTATTTTCAAATAAGAGTCCACAATGAGAAAAGGCAAATGGTACAATGCATAGAGTTCTGGCCAAGTAGAACTGCCAGAGTTAGCAAATAAAAATACAAAATGCCTAGCTAAATCTGAATTTCAGATAAACAACAAAAATTACTAACATAAGTATATTCCATGTAATGTTTGGGGCACACTGGTAATGAAGAAAAGTTACTCATTGTCTATCTGAAATTCAAGTGTAAGTGGTATTTTATCCGGCCATCCTATGGCCAGGGAAGTGGGGGATCTGCTTTCTGGATCTAACTTGGCAACCCACTTACTGTGAACCTTGGAATTGGATCATCCCCTGTAAGATATATGTCTTTCCTTGTACACTTCAAAGGAGACACAAATTATTATTTAAAAATAACTTTAAATAAATCTGCTATACAGACTACCCATTTCAGCAAGAATGTTCAGCTGCAAGTAAGAGAAGAGTCCCCAAATGGGTTTATAAATAAATTCATCTATTATCAATCAGACTGAGATGTAAGGAACCAGGGCAACTCCAGTTAGACAGGTTATTGGCAGCAACAGGGCAGTTCTCTCTCATTCCTCCACTCCCCTTAGCTCATCCACAGGTTGTTTGGCTGGGTTTTCTTACAGTTACTTGATGGACACAACAGCCTCCCTCCCGCACCATCAGGTCAAGAGTCAAAAAATAAGCATTCTCTTCTGCATGTCACTTCTAAGATCAAAGGAATGTCCCACAGGCATCCCCCCGGCAGAAATCCTCACATCCCTTGGCCAAGAACAAGGTCACATGTCTACCACATCAAACTGCTAGCAAGTAAATGCTCTATAATTGGTTAAAGTTAACCATGATTCATTTCCTGAGACTAGCAGAAGCTCCTGTGAAACACATAGCTTCCCAATCCTTTAATAAAATCCTGTTCCATTAGTCGGGGTGTTGGTGAGGTTGACTGTTGCGGAGGTTACCTATGGTGTCTGATCACTCCTCTCAAGAAGTAACAGATACTTCTTTGGAGGCGTAACATAATGGTTGTTGATTTTTAAAGTTATTTTAGCAAATTAGATAGAATAATAGAATGAGCATGAACCCTAGGTAAAGAAAGAGCTGGGCTTGAATCCTACTTGGGTTACTACTTCTGTGACCTCAGGCAAATCCCTTCATTTTGATCAGCATTCATCTCCTACTTTGTAAAACAGGGAACCGTGTCAGTCTCTTAAGGGTAGCTGGGTTGATAAAGGGACACTGTGCAGGTAAAGCACTTACCAGAGTGCCTGGCATAGAATGAATTTCAAATGTCAGTTGCTAATATCATCTTGAAATGCTCAGCAAGAGCAATAATTAAAAAGTCTCTCAAAGTGAAAAATAAAGTAGATTCTTTCAAACTGGTGAGTCCCAAAGAAAGGTTGGCATTGCTGATTCCCACATGGATGTCTCCACTCTACACCACCTGTCCTCTTCCAGTCAGACTCTAGGAGGACCACTTCACTGGCTCTGAGTCTGGGTCATTGTACACAGAGTTACAGTTGGTCAGAAACACCTGCCCATTATGGTTTGCTTTGAGACCTCTCTGTCATTTCATATAGGCCACTGAGCAGCTGGCAGATGGCAATGCCTTCTAGTCACTACCAACATGGGACATTTCTTAACCAGTAACCTGGAGGTTAAAAGCTCCTTCTCCCACTACCAAGTCCTTGAAGTGGTTTACATGAACAGGGGGAACATCTACCTTCTGGATCATAAAGCACATGCTGAATGTTCCAACGTTTCCATTCATTCAGCAAATGGTCCTTCTGGTCTCACTCTATTTCTAAATTTGGGGGCCAGTCACCATGATCCTCAGTAGTCCAAACTCCAAAACCTTCAACCCCCAAATTGTACTACTGTCTTCTGTTTTAATAGGAAATCACCATTCCATGTTTTAGCTTTTCTATCGCTTGTCTCCTGCATACCCAGGAGGGACATGGGCAGATCTTACTGTGTAAAGCAGCCACTGTGCAGATCTTACTGTGTAAAGCAGCCACTGGGCAAGACTCACCCCACTCTACTTATTTTCAAATGAACAGGCAACCATTTAACACTGTAGTAGGGCCCATGGTCAGATAACTAATGAGTAAGAAATTTACTTTCCATACATTCCAAATTCCTAAAAGATGATTTGAGTAATATTTTCTTTGCTCAACCCTGTATCACAATTCCTCTTTGACATTTATATCCATTTCCTTCTGATTCCAACATCAACAACAGATTCTCTCCCAAGGCAACAGATAGCCATGATACCCAAGAACTCGCATATTTAGATAGGTTTCTCATCTTCATCATCACTGGCGCCCACCCCCACTTCTTCCTACTTTCCATCAGTGACCTCACAGGAAAAAAAAATCTATCCATACCATAAGAGATTCACTTTCTAATTTGTTCAGATACAGTGTTCTACATACTCTTTGGTTGCCCAATAGTTATACTGCTTATTTGGTGTTGTAATACCTTGACCTCTAATCATCATCATAGGAATCACTTAAATGACCTTGTTTATACCATCATCCTTATAACGACCTTAGGAGGTAAGCATCATTGGCCCCATTTTGAAGATGAGCAAATGGATGCTAAGAGATAAGTAGCTCACACAATGTCACAGGCTTAACAAGAGTCAGCACAAGACTTTGATCCCCGAGTGTCTAACTTCAGAACCTTTCCTGTCAATCACCAGACTGTGCCCATAGGGGTTTCTAGAAGGTATGGACTTATCCTGATTTTGAACCCATAGTCTACACTCAAACCAGATACAACCATACCCTTCTTAAGAAAGATATTTAAATCCCCCAGCAGCAGGAAAGAGGCCTAGACAAGGACCCAATCCACAAAGAGGAAAGCATTGAACTAGTTCCTAAAACCAGCCATCTCCTCTCTATGTTTTCTTGTCAACTCATGAATCTTCAATATTCCTCTCTAGTTGCCCAGGTGAGTCCCTCTTTTTCTCTCTCCTCTAAGAGGGTGAACTTTTTTGGATGGATGCTCAGTAACAGGGGCTCTCGGGGGTCTGATTTTGGCTGGGAAAACATGGCCTCCCTCCTTGAGTTATGGGTCTGTGGGCCCACGTGGGTGATGCTGTCCATAGATCATGCATGACTGGAAGGTGGGAAAAGCCACAGATAGCATACATTGCTTAGCATTTTCAATCAAGCGTCTGTAGTAATGTTTCTAGGGTAATTAGATTCATGACCTGCCACAGGGAACAATTTCTTCCACTAACTTATCTGGACTACAGATACAAGCATAAACACTCCAGTGGGGCCTCTAAATTCTGACCCAAACTTGAGCTGATCTGACTTTCATCTCATGCCAGAAGCTGCTTTCTGAATTATAGCAGCTTTCCTGCTTCCACCTTGAAGTAAACAGGCCTTTGGGACTTTCAACAGCCACTTAAGACTTTTCTATGCATATGTGGATGAAAAAAACAGCAGCTAGTAAAAAAGGGAGAGAGAGAGAGAGAGAAGAGAGTGTGTACGTGAGCACACAAGCGAGTAGCAGGAGAGAAAATGAGGGGGTTGGGGGAATAAAGAGAGAATCAAGCTGTCCTCAGCTTCTTGCCCTTCTAAATTAATAATCAAAGCCCCTATTAATTATGTTATTCCATTGGATCGACTCAGACAATATTACACCACTAAATATTTCACACTTTAATACGACATGATTTTATTAGTGTATTCCATCAGCTCTGATGGAAACCTAAGTCTTCAGTTTGTTTGTTTGTTTTTTTCTTTTCCCCTGGCCAATAAAGGAAGACCATAAAGGATATTACAAATTTGAATAAAGCTTGGGAAGTGTGAAAATCATTTAGAAACCCAAGAAATGGCCATTCATATTTGCAATAGTAGTTCATTAGCATCTGCTATTCAGTCATCTAAATTAAAGCTTATTTTCCCTTTTTAAGCAAGGAGCTTCTTATACCATCTTATTAATGCCCTTCATAGATTCCAAGATGCATTTCAGTGAAGCTGCTGCAGAACCATAAAAGGCAGAAATGCCTTGTTAATTTTTCCCCTCACTCCCCAAGACTATCAAGGAAAGAAGTGAGACATAGGAAACATATTTATTCTGCACTATCTTATGCCCACTCTGTGTTGTTCCTGGCTCACTGCAGCACCTGCATAGCCTTATCAATACCTCCCCTTCTTCTAACAAACAAATCAGGTCCTTTTAGGGATGTGATGTTTAGGGTTGTGATCTATTAAATGCATGAAAACAGAGAAGTACACAAAAAACTGGTAGTGAAATATCAATGTGATTCCTGAAAAGAAATGGCTTGTGTGTCCTTGAAGCCTGGACACAAACTCAGAACCCCTCTGACATATGCTCACTTCCTCTACTATATACAGGAACAGTATGGGAGGCATAGAGATGCACTAGATGTATACCTATTGACTGCTGATGAACAAGAAAGCCAGTCACTGTCCCGCCCTCTGGACCTTACACTCTGGTAGGATTTGTAGATTTTACAGAACACTCTTCTCAATGAATATGTAAGAAGGATCCACCTAGAGAACAGCAGAAACATCCAACATGGGAGAAAAGAGTCCAGGGAGGCCAGCATGGATGTGGGGTCCAAGGGGAAATCAGAGAGTTGTGGCCAAATGCACATAATTCAGCTGCATGTCCGGACAACCAGAAATTCACAGTGGAGAATAATCTCTGGCATGGAAAACTGACTCACTTATTCATTCAAGAAATATCTGAGGGCTTACTATATGCCAGGCACATATCTAACTCATAGGGAATAGAACCATGAAGACGACTGACAAGACCCCCACTCTTACGCAGCTTGGAATCCAGTGGTGGAGAGGGGGTAAAAAGATAATACTATCAAAAAGTTAACTTCTTTGAGTGCACTATGCCCTGAATGAAATAAATAAAACAATGAGAGAGCTTAATAAAGAAAGAGAAAGAAATGCCTCTTAGAAGGTGGCCTTAAAGGTGTCCTAAAGGAGGCAGTAACCACTGAGGTCATTTCAGAGAGCAAACAGAGAACAGAGATGGTCAATACAGACACTAATTTCATTATTATTGTTTATCATGGAAAAGAGAAAGGAAGGATTTTCCAGGCCCCCTCCTTATCTCAGCACTGCTATCTCTGCATACCTTAAGACTCCTCAATTCAACTCTTCTCCTCTGGCTCTTTAAATGAAGAGCAATGGTGATTCTCACCCTAGGAAAGGGAGTCCCCATCAGAACTACCTGTGTCAAGCTGCTGGGGATTCTATGTTAATGCAAAGGATGAGAACCTCAGGTACAAATGTTCCCCAAGATTCCCTTTCCAACTCTCTCCGACCTCACCCTATGCTTCCTCCCAAGCATCTGCCCCATGACCTTCATTTATTACCTCTAGGCTACTAACATCTCATAATGACCTATGTTGGCCAGGAGCCCTGTGTTTTTTGTAATCAACCATCCCAACACTCTCATCCTGCAGTGCACAGTACAGAGCTTTAATTGACAAAAGGAATGCTGATATTTGGGGAACTATGGTTTTGAATGTCAGTAACCCCAAAAGTTTCTGATATATTCCCTTTCCCATATCTGTACCAGTTACTGTTCAATAAACATTTTTTTTCAGTGCACATCATCATGACTGACTTGTACAGAAATTTACAGTTGGCAAACTGTTTTCACAAAGCATTTTACCATGCTATTAGGCCATAAATGTCCTCGAAACACCATCCATACTCCCAGCACTGCCAAGGAGTGGGTATGAGGATTGAATATCTTTCTATAGTCTTAAAAGTAATCAAAGGATAATCTGCTTATCTTAAGGGTGTGGCTGTATAGAACAAAGAGAGACTAGACAAGTACCAGTATTTTCAATTTTGCCTAACCGAGGAGAGCAGGAACATGCAGTTATTCAAACATGTAAGGAAAAGAGGTAATGCATATTTAGTACCCACCTCATTCAAGGGACTCTGACAGGCACTGTGCTTACATAATCTCATCAGATCAGGATCAGCTGCATAATTTGTGGGCCAGATGCAGAATGAAAACACAGGGCCTCTTATTCAAAAATTATTAAAGATTTCAAGCATTCAACCAAGCATGGGCCCTTCTAAGCGCAGAGACCTGTACACTGCACTGAATCCTCTAGAAAAACTTATAGCATCCCCATTTTAAATATGACATAAGGTTAAGTAACTTGCCCAAGGACACATAGCTGAAAAGCCCAGAGTCCACCTGATCTACCCACAGACTGCACAAGGAGTCACACACATTCACACACACACAGAACTTAACTGATTTTACTTCAAAAATTATGGAGGCCCCCAAAGCGCCTAACAAAATGAGAAACTTTAATGACTTCATGCCCTTTAGAACTGCTAACTACTTGTTTGCATTTCATTAAATATGCAAAGTAAAACTTGATTTAAAAATTCCAAGGCTCCATTTCAGTGATCTACATTTGGGGCCTCCACGAAATGGCTGAACAAATGAGGTATGTGAGGCCCCCTTTCTTTTTCCTACTTTGTGAGCCTTGGAATTTTTTAATGAAAAATTTCATGGCACATGAATCATTACGTGGGGGAAAAAATACTAAAACCTGATTGCATTATTGAATTCTAAAACTGCTCCAGATTAGATGAAACTACTTCAAATCCCGAGGGATGACATCCCAGCTCAACCCTCGTCATTTTAGTTGATAGGCAATCTCTCTCTAATAGATAAACCAAAGCATGGCAAATGAACTTTTCTTTGGATATCTCCAATTCCAACTACGTGTCCAATTCCAGTAGAAGGTTGTTGTAGTTTTACACTGTCAGCATGTTTCAGAAATGCTTGATTCGTAATTTGGTGAGGAAGGTATTTCAAAGGCTTGGCACATGTAATATAAGCAGGGGTACTCTGGTCCTAATTTGATAGGTGTCCTTTCTTTAAGGGTGTGAGACTTGAGGCTGAGATTTAAGAATAATGAGCCATTCATGCAAGTATCTGGAGGATGAGTGTTACAGAAGGTGGGGAGAAAACACAACTCTAAGGCTAGAATATGCTCGAAGACTTTGAAGGCTAGAAAGAAGGCCGAAGCATGTAAGCAAGGGCATATCACAAGCAGATCTGCAATTTAGAAATTTGGCTGCTGCTAACAGCACGGTCTGGGGGTAGCAGGTATTGTCAGGCAAGTGAATTCACGAGACCACTGCCTCAAGACCATGGGAGATAGGACCTAGACAAGGTTAGTAGCAGCAGAGACGACCAGTCATGGATGTATCTGAGATTCTTCTGAAAGGGGGAGCAGCAGGGTCTGAAGACAGACTGAAGGGGAAATATGGAATCTACAATGATGCCTTGGTTTTTGGTTCAGCAACTGAGTCGATGGTGATGCCATTTTAAGGAAAAATTTCATGGCACACGAATCATTACATGGGGATGGGGATTTATAAACACAGGGGCTTATAAATATGGGAAAGATTCTGGGGCATAGTTGGGGGGGTGGCTGCTGGGTTTAATGTAACATGTTGAAGGAAGCACTAAGTATGATGCCCTTTCCATCTTTCTATTTTTCCCAACCTTGACTCCATCTTGAGGAGCATTTTATCCTAACATCTCCTGCACACACTCTGTCAAGTTTTAACTGTTCCATGTTTTTGAGGCAGCTATTGTTGGGGACCTTAAGTTCTACAGCAACATGTGTGTTGCTGGTGTAAAGAGACACCAGAATGTCAACTACAATTCCAGGGTGTGGTTCAGCTAGCAATTTTTGCAAACTGTCCTGGGAGTCCAGGATTCTGACCCAGCCCGGAAGTTTGAAATTGGATCACTGTTCAAGAGTGAACTGTGGGATCACAGAGGATGCAAAACCGTCCTGTATTTGTGGGAATGCAGAATGATGAACAAAGAAAAATGTGAAGAAAATTTCAAAAGGCCAATCAGTGGAAGCACAGAGAGATCCGTAATCAGCAAGAGAGAAAGGTTTTCTATGCAAATGGGGGTCTAAAGAAGTCCTTCTAGGCAACAGTTGAAGAGGTATGGAAGGGGCCCTTTAAGGAAGTGCTTCTCCAACTTTGACCGGAGGTGGGCTGGAGTCTCTGCATCTCTACCAAGCTCCCAGGCAATGTTGCTGCTGCTGGGCTACAGACCACCCTTGGAACAATGAGATTTTAATGGACTCCCACTGGGAGGAAGGATGGGGAAGGCCCAAAGACAATTGCTAAGGATGATACACTGTGAAAAACACATGGACAGCCAGACTATGCCACACTTCAGAGCTATCTAACATTCCTTAATACCTACTAGTTACTGACAGCTGTATTGCCCACATTTCTCTAATAATAGCTCACTTCACTAATAAAGGCTCAAATAATACTCAGAAGATTCTGGTACCTCTTTCTGTAGGATATGGAGGCTCAGGAAGTTTCAGTAAATTCATAATCAATGGCAAAGATGACCATATCATTTTTTTTAATTAACAGATATAATGAGATATATAATTCACACACAAAAAAGTCTACCCTTATGAAATTAATGAGTCCTTATTCCATGCCTACCATCATTCCAAGAACTTTATACCTTATAGACAAGAAAACAACCACCCCACTGTCTCTAAAAGCAGCAGCATCAGTAGCCACCAGAAAGTCATCTATAGCAGGGGCTCTCAATTGAAAATTTTGTCCCCACCTCCGTAGGGATATGTGACTGTGGCTGGAAGCAATGTAGGTTAATTGGACAGGGGGTTTACTGCTTCTAGTGCTGCTAAATGTCCTACAGTGCCCAGGATAGCTGCCCCCGCGCCCCCAACCCTTACCAAATAATCTGGCCCCAAATGTCAACAGTGCTAAGGCTGCAAAAATCTGATGTAGAATTTCAAAGTCTAAGTTTGACTTGTTTTTAATGATTGCCAATTAGATAAGTCAAATAGAAAGACTCACATTTTTTCAGTGTGTCTTAAATAGAAGCACCAATTCATGTCTTGCCCTGAGCACCCAGGAAGTCCCTGCTACACCACCTTCCCATACAGCACCTGACCAAGGACTTTGTTCCCCATAATGATTCCATAAATGTTTGTGTGTTATATGGATGACATGAAGGGTCAAAAAGGTGGTTCTTGGCTTCTTAAGCACCATGGTGAGGATAGACCTTGCATCCCCATGTGAGCCAATTAGCTTGCCTCTGTGATATGGCTTTAGACTACTGTTTTAACCTTAACCCCACTACCTCACAAGTAAATGCCTTTGGTCACAAAGGAGATGCCTACAGAGTATGTAGTTGAATTAGTGCAAATTCATCCTCACTCAGGTAAGAAATAAGTCAAAATACCTGCCCTAGGAGCGGGACAGTCTTGTCAGAACCATATGCCAAAGAGCAGCAACACCATTAATTATTACAAAGATTTCAAAGCCTGGTTGACCTCATTTTTTCCTTTACCAACTGTGATTAGTCTATTTTTAATTCTGTTACTGGCTTGAGGTTTTTAACAACCGACACGTCACGAACCATGAAAACACAAAGAATAAGGCACAAGAGACTTCCAGCTTAAGGTTAGAAGAAAAACATATAGGTTCTCTGTGAGGGAGAATAGGTTATTTTAGCTTGCAAACAAGAAGTGAGAATAATATGAAATACACTAAAGAAAATTCAGGGTCTTATCTTGCTGGTTCATAGCCATGATGCCCTCTGCCTCTCTTGGTTCCTCCAAAAGGAATTCATTTATCAGAATACAAAGCATATAGCCTTCGTTCCAGTGAGGCAATAAACTCAAGAGGTACTGCAAGCTACAGAAGGACAAACTATATGTTCTGCCAAGTACTCGGAAGGAACGATTTACAGTGTGTTCCAGTAAATACATGAAGTCAAATGTCAAGCATCAAAAACATCTATCTGAGCTGTTAGAAATTATAAGACTGTTGTTCAGAGGAATGTATATAATGGAATACCCATCAAGGCCAAACAAAAGCATCAATCTGCAACCTCCCCATGAGTAACACTGACAGCATCAAGCTTCTCAATGTAATGCTGATATGGGTAGAAGCTCCAGCATGAGCCTTGACATGTGTCACTGCGCTTGGCTACAAATGCATTACAAGAAATTACATGGGATGCTATCAGAAAATTGAAAATCCGATGAGTGTTTCACTTAGTTACTGTAATTCTTCAATGCTATTCCAATCTTGTGCAAATTAGAAGCCACTTACCGCTCCGAAGCCTGACAGAAGACTGAATGAGGTTTTCATTATGCTTTTAATAGGTTTATTGGGAGGTTTCCTATTAAAAGATAATTGAAGAGAATGATGGGCTGGATCTCTGCATTAAAAAGAGATCTTCAAGAGGTAACCAAAATGGTACCTCAAATTTGCTACAAACAATGAGTAGCATGGCCATCTCTGGGTAGGTGCCTAACAAATTCTCTTTAACAGAAGACAGCAAATAGAACTAATGATTGACTAATTACGATTCCAGCATGCCCACAGCAGGGCATTCTAATGGCCATCGTCTGTAGAGTCTAACCCATTGATCCACACTACAGGAATACTCATCTTAAAACTAGAAAAAACCAAAAGTGGTTTGTGCATGGTCTCCACTTCATAAGTTTGGGAGGACATTTTGCACTTCTCTCATCACTACCATCGTTATCACCACCACCATCATGAAATCCTTCCAATTATTTAGTAACTGTCAATAGCACATAGAATGCATGCATGATTAGCGACAATTATTTCAAAGAAAGAATAGAATCATTTCAGATGCCTAAGGTAAGTGTCCTTTGGCTAAAGTAAAAAGGCTACTTCTCAATATCTAAAGGAAAAAATTAGTCTATAGAGACATTTTCTTCCACAAACAAGAAAAGCCTTCATTTTGTGAGCACTGGGATCACTTACTGCAAGGAAACCATAATAATGTATAGTGATTCGATGAAATAATACTTTGGACCATCAATCTAACTTATGAACATAATAGTATGTTAAGATAAAGCACTTCTCTTCTGGTACACAAACCCATCTATAATGGCTAAGAATATGTTTTCATTAAAACATTCATATACAGAAAACTCAACTCTCAACTCTGTTTCCATGGCAACCTGCAATTCAACTTTTCAATGCACTCAATGCCATCTCCTCTCTCTTACAAGTCCTGAAGAGCATTTGTAAATAGAAAATTTAAGAAGGAAATCTTTGGACAAAGTGTTGCCTAGACACAGAAATAAGGGGGGAAGGAGACTTATGGGTTCTAATTTCAGCTTTCTTATCCCGGATATTCATTTAAATTAATTTACTCACTTAACAAATATTTACTGAATACCTACCAGGAGCTAAGCTGTAAAAATAATGTTACCATGCTCAGGACCCAGCATAAAGTAACATAATCAAAGTAAAAAGTGCTTCCAGAAGGAAGCATGGGAGGGAAGGATTTCTTCTGGTCAGAAAACAATGGAAAATTTGAGGAAGCAGTGAAAAATGAGCAGGGTCTTGAATGACACATATCAAAAAACAAACAGATGGCCACGGGTAGCTAGTTATCAGCTGTTACCAAGTGGGAGGAAGCAGAAAAGATACAGCAATTTGGGGAAAAGGCAGGGCTTCTTTCCAGATGAAGCCAGGGATTAGTGAAAGAAAAGAGATTCTATCATTCACCCACTCATTCACTCATTCACCCTTTCAAAAAGTGAGTGCTTCCTCTGTTCCTGGTACTTATCATTTTGCTGGGACACCCTGGTAAGCAAAGCAAAGTAACTTTCTTCCTGACACATATCTTCTAGGGGATCCTAGAATGCTTTTGATGTTTGTCAAAGACATTGGATATTTTGCAGTAACAACAAGGAGCCATAAAGCTTTTACACAAGGAGTTACACAGAAAAGCAGGTTTTGGAGAAATTGATTAAAGAAGCGAGAGCAAGCCCAGAAGCAGGAAGATATGTTTGAAAGTGTATTAGTTTTCCACAACTACCTTAATGAAGTCCCACAAACTAGTGGATTAAATAACAAAAATTTACTGTCTCTCAGAATTCTGGTGGCTAGATTTTTTTTTAAAGATTTATTTACTAGAGAGAGAGAGAGAGAGCACAAGCAGGGTGAAGAGGAAGAGGGAGGGGGAGAGAGAAATCTTCAAGGAGACTCCCCACTGAGCATGGAGCCCGATGTGGGGCTCAATCCCACAAACCTGAGATCATGACCTGAGCCTAAATCAAGAGAGGGACACTTAACTGTCCAAGTCACCCAGGTGCCCTGGTGGCTAGATTTTAAAACTCAAGGTGTCAGCAGCAGTGGTTCTTCCAAGGCTGTGAGGGAGAATCTGTTCCAAGCCTGTCTCCTAGGTTCTAATGGTTTGCTGACAATCTTCGGCATTCCTTGACTTGTGGCCGCAGTAACTCCAGTCTTCATGGTGTTCTTATGTGCCTGCCTAGGTCCAAATTTCCCTTTTCTATAAGGACATCCAGTCATACTAGACTAGGGCCTATCCTAATGACCTCATTTTAATTTGCTTACCTCTGTAAAGACCCTATCTCTAAATACAATCACATTCTGATGTCCTTGGGGTTAAAACTCCAGCATTATCTGTTTAAGTGTACAACCTTCCACCATAAAGAAAGCCTTTGTACTCCAGGTGATCAGATATGGATTTTAAAAACTTTTCTTCCATTTTTTTGGCCAAATGAATCAGCATACAATTACTGTATAATGGAGAAAAATAAAATTAATTTAAGAAAAATAAAGAAGGCTCAAAAGAACATTGTGGACTCTGGAAGGAAGGAGAATACTTGGGAGTGAAATGAATAGAGCCAACTGAATTGGCGCGGGGGCCAGGGGGTAGGCAGCAAGTCACCAAAAATGATGTTGACCTGACAACTGAAACTTATTACAGTAAATAAACAAAACCAGGGAGCACAGAGGGGGAGCAAAAGTACAGGAGAAGGGAAGTGAGTTTGGTTTTGATTGTGTGTCACCAGCAGAGAACCCAGGAATTCACAAGCAGACAAACAGAAATCGAAGACAAACTCCACAAACTCAGGGTTATGCCCAGAAATTTGAAGGCAAGGAATATAAACTGTGTTTCAGTTTTTCTCTCACAAAACAGTAACAATATTCTTTCTATCTCACCAGGCATTTGGGAGCTTAGAGGAGTTTACACATGAAGAGCCCTTAGAAGAGGGTCTGACAGGTAGGAGGTGCTCCTAAAGTGTTGTCCATGGTGACTGGCCAGGATCCTTGATGAAAATGGAGAAGTAAAGGAAAATGCAAGGAATTCAGGAATATATTATAGAGGACTGCCTACATTTGCCTGTGTCTGAGAGACAGAGAATGAAGAAGAGGTCACAAGGGATACAGAGACTCAGGCTCGGCAAGGAACATGAGATGCAGAGATTCAAGTAGCTGGGGTGGTCCATGCCATCTGCGCTGTGGACAGACGAAGGAGAGTAAGAGTTGAGAATAGGCAGTGACAACCACAGGTAACTCTCAAGACTGTCATGTCAGTGGGGTAGAAAGTGTAGCAGTCAGATTAACAGGGGTTGGGAAGAGTACACAGGTGGCCAGAGGAAAGAAATCAAGCCACAGACTGCTCTTTTTCCAAAAGTCAGAAGAAAACATCATTGAGGAGGTGAGAGGCTCTGAGGATGTCTTGTTTATAGGATGAGGTACTCAAAGGCTAAAAGGGAAGGTCCAGTAGAAGGAAAAAGATGGACCATGTCAGTGAGAAACAGGATAATTAAGAAAGAAAGAAAGAGGGGTGCCTGGGTGGCTCAGTTGGTTAAGCAACTGCCTGCAGCTCAGGTCATTATCCTGGAGTCCCAGGATCGAGTCCTGCATCGGGCTCCCTGCTCAGCAGGGAGTCTGCTTCTCCCTCTGACCCTCTTCCCTCTCGTGCTCTCTATCTCTCATTCTCTCTCTCTCTCAAATAAATAAATAAAATCTTAAAAAAAAAAAAGAAAGAGAAAAGTTGTAGATGGATGAGAAGGAGCTAGGATCAAAATAAGGAAGGAGACAATCTTTTTTCTTGTGTTTAATTGTTGCACCCCTCACCAAGGATTGCTGCCCAATCAAATGGACAGAGGACATTTGGGAATGTGAGTGAATGTTCCTGCTGCTCTGCAGGAGAAAGTAGAAGCATTTCCAATGGAAGATGTGTAGAATTTCACAAATTATCAGGCACTGGTAGCTCAACAAAGTCAGGGTAAGATCTGGTTCTCTCCTGCAGCAAAATGCCAGATGCTATGGTGGCATGCCTACCAAACATTCAGAGCAATTAAAAGAAACATGTGGGAGCAGAAGACCATTTCAAAAGACAAATTAACACAATGCACTCTGCACGTTTTCCAGCTGAAGCTTAAGGGGAGCATTTACTTCCTCCACCCCCACCAACACCATCTTTGAAGAGCCTCACAGACAAACCTGCAAGGAGAGAAGAATGATGGAATTCTATTCCATTATCCCTTTGGTCCTTCCTCCTTTGGAATTGCCATGTTGTAAAGGACTTTAACCTTGAGGCAGCCTTAACTCCTGCACACTGCTCCCAGACCTCCTGGAGCACCCCTGATGAGGAAATGTAGGAGGAACCTGGGCAAGATTATACAACCAGAAAGCAGAAGAGTGGGGATCTCACCTGGGTCCGTCGGGCACTAGATTCCATCTTTATAATCATTTATACTTAACTACTTCCTGAGATGATCATATCCCTCAGGAAAATAAAAAGAGTAGCCTCATGCTTCATTGCCCAGAAAACTATTAATTCCAAAGGGCAGAGAGGAGGTGACCTTTGGCTCAGTCCTCAGCACCCTGAGGTTCAACTGTATGAGTCAGTGAGTTAGTACATGCAGAGCACTTAGAACAGGGCCTAGAACACAGTAAGTTCTACAGAATTGCTGGCACTAACAACAACAATCAAAATCATGGCAACAACAATTAAGTGCAAATAATAATAATAATAATACATAAAAATTGTGGCAAACAGATCCAAGGCAGTCCCCCCATGATTCCTATCTCCTAGTGTTCACACTTTGTATGACCCTCCCCTTGAATGTGAGAAAGACTATAACTTGTCTCCAACCAATAAAATGCAGCAGAGGTAATGGGATGCCACTTCTATAATTATGTTTCCTGATATAAGACTCCACCTTAGGGTGCCTGGGTGGCTCTGTCAGCTGAGCATTCAACTCTTGGTTTTGGCTCAGGGCATGATCTCAGGGTCGTGGTATCAAGCCCTGTGTTTCGCTCCACGCTCAGTGGAGAGCCTGCTTCTCTTTCTTTCCCTCTGCACCACCCCCCTTCAAAATGAATAAATCTTTTAAGAAAAAAAAAAAAGACTACACCTTGCTAGAAGACTTGCTCTAGTCCTTCTCTCTCCCCATGCTGGTTTTGAAGAAATAAGATGCCATGAATCCTACAGCTGCAAGGAACTGAATGATGCCACACAAGCACAAAGCAGGGAACTAGGCTCCCCCGTCAAGCCTTCAGATGGAAACCCAGCCCTGGCTGACACGTTGATTTTAGCTTTGTGAAACCCAAAACAAAAGACCCAACTAAGCCACGCACAGAAAATATGAGAAGCAGAGAGAATAAATGTATATTAAAAGAACAATAGGGGGTGCCTGGGTAGCTCAGTTGGTTAAGCATCTGCCTTGTGCTCAGGTCATGATCTCAGGGTCCTGGGATCAAGCCGCGGCTCAGAGGGAAGCCTGCTTCTCCCTCTCTCTTCTCTCTCTGCCCCTCCCCCCCGCTCATGCATTCACTCTCTCTCTCAAATAAATAAAATCTTTAAAATAAATAAATAAAAGAACAATAGTATCAGAACCAGCTACCTAATTTGCAGGACCCAATACAAAATGAATATGTGTGGTCCCTTGTCCAAAAATTATTTAGAATGTCAAGATGGCAACAGAAAAACATTAAACTAAGTACAGGGCCCTCCTAGGTATGGGGCCTTGTCAGTTCAGGTCACATACCCATGAAATTGGTTCTGAATACAGCATGTGGTTAATTTTAACAACAATATCAACAACTGAACTAAAATTCAAATACAGATCTATTTGACTTTAAGGATCTTGAGAACACATCACAGGGTTAAAAGGATGACCGGTGGGGCCGTCAGCCAGACTGCCTGGGATTGAAGGATTACTCCAGTACTGATAAGCTGGATGACCCTGGGAAAAAGAGTGTTTAACATGACTGACCCTCTGCTCACTTGTGTATAAAATGGATATAATAGTACCTCAAAATGCTGTGAAGAATAAGTAATGTACGTTAAGCATTTAGAACAGTGTCTGGCACATAGTAGGAATTCAAAGAACGGCTGGTATCTTCATTAACTTAATACCTATATTAATACTCTATATTGCCTATGTAATTATTTGCCACTGACAAAATTTGTATGCATCTGCTGAAGCTTCAACAGATTTTGGAAATAATCACCTACTGATGTGATTCATGGAAGTACCTGGGTAGAGGATATATGCTAGATTAGATTCTTTAAAATGTCTCGGATCAGAAGCAAAACAAAAAAGCAAGTTGGGAGTCTCCAACGGTGGAGGGGTGCTAATTAACAACTCAATTAAAAAAGGCAAATTAAACTTTATGGTTCGTTATCCTCCACTGCTTGGTAAATTGTTTTGCTAGGCAAATGATTAAAAATGATCATTTCAGAAACCCGAAATAGCTTCCAAGGAACACAACTATTTTTCAATATTATACAAAAGGTTTAACCGCAAAATAAACTTACTTGATTAAAAGGAACAGTACTTCTCTGTGTATGGAAAGCCAGCAGTACAAATGTCGGCTTGTGATGCATTAGGTATTTTTAGGGGCTGTGTAAGAATTTTGAAGAGAAATGCTTCCTTATGAATAAAACACATCATCATTTTCTTTTGTGCACCTTGTCTTTGTGGGCCCCATACAGGTTTTTCTAGAATACCACTTACAAATGTATAATTTACATCAAATTAGTTTAGACCTGAGCTCTGCAGAAATGCACAGAAGTCAGGCATTCCTAAAAATGAGTAATTTCTAGGGAATCTAAAAGATGGTCAGAAAATAGACACCATAACAAATTGAAGCATCAGCCCTCATCCTTGCAATTCTCCGTGCTTTTTTCTCTGTAATTACAGTTATGGTTCTAAACTTTTTTTTTTCCTCCCCCAGAACACCTGAGACACATGGCATCCTCCCACCAGTAAGTGGGATTACATGCATGTCGGGGGAAACACTGTAACAAAACCAAAGCCAGGTTTGGACACCAGGGGCCGTCATGCTTGCAGAGGATACGCCCCTGACTACTGGGGAAACAAGTACATAGAACCTCCATATCTCTGCCTTGTGGCCTTGCTCTCATACCACTTCTCATAGATTTATCCTCATTATCTTAACAACCATCTGGTCAACAAAGCATCTAAAGTAACTGTCAAAAAAGGTGCAAAGCAAAGTGCCAAGAATGGCCCAGCTACCTTCCACCATGCTTCTAGTTTGTTTTTAAACCTATCCCCTTTCATTCCTTGTGATTAACCACCATTCTATTAGTTGATAATCTCCAGGTTTCCTTCAGATAGCCTGCCTGATCCACATTCAAAGGCAATAGTTCCTTTTAACTTAGACATTTACATTCTGAACAGATAGATTAATGCTTTTTTCCAAATATCCAGCAAATTTTTAAAAAATTTTTATTGTTATGTTAATCACCATACATTACATCATTAGTTGTTGATGTAGTGTTCCATGATTCATTGTTTGTGCATAACACTCAGTGCTCCACGCAGAACGTGCCCTCTTTAATACCCATCACCAGGCTAACCCATCCCCCCATGCCCCTCCCCTCTAGAACCCTCAGTTTGTTTTTCAGAGTCCATCGTCTCTCATGGTTCATCTCCCCCTCCAACTTACTCCCCTTCATTCTTCCCCTCCTGCTATTTTCTTCTTCTTTTTTTTCTTAACATATATTGCATTGTTTCAGAAGTACAGATCTGTGATTCAACAGTCTTGCACAATTCACGGCACTCACCGTAGCACATACCCTCCCCAATGTCTATCACCCAGCCACCCCATCCCTCCCACCCCCCACCACTCTAGCAACCCTCAGTTTGTTTCCTGAGATTAAGAATTCCTCATATCAGTGAGGTCATATGATACATGTCTTTCTCTGATTGACTTATTTCACTCAGCATAACACCCTCCAGTTCCATCCACGTCGTTGCAAATGGCAAGATCTCATTCCTTTTGATGGCTGCATAATATTCCATTGTGTATATATACCACTTCTTCTTTATCCATTCATCTGTCGATGGACATCTTGGCTCTTTCCACAGTTTGGCTATTGTGGACGTTCCTGCTATAAACACTGCGGTGCACGTACCCTTCAGATGCCTACATTTGTATCTTTGTGGTAAATACCCAGTAGTGCAATTGCTGGATCGTATGCTAGCTCTATTTTCAACTGTTTGAGGAACCTCCCATACTGTTTTCCAGAGTGGTTGCACCAGCTTACATTCCCACCAACAGTGTAGGAGGGTTCCCCTTTCTCCACATCCCCACCAACATCTGTCGTTTCCTGACTTGTTAATTTTAGCCATTCTGACTGGTGTGAGGTGGTATTTCATTGAGGTTTTGATTTGGATTTCCCTGATGCCGAGCGATGTTGAGCACTTTTTCATGTGTCTGTTGGCCATTTGGATGTCTTCTTTGGAAAACTGTCTGTTCATGTCTTCTGCCCATTTCTTGATTGGATTATTTGTTCTTTGGGTGTTGAGTTTGATAAGTTCTTTATAGATTTTGGATACTAGCCCTTTATCGGATATGTCATTTGCAAATATTTTCTCCCATTCTGTCGGTTGTCTTTTGGTTTTGTGGACTGTTTCTTTTGCTGTGCAAAAGCTTTTTATCTTGATGAAATCCCAATAGTTCATTTTTGCCCTGGCTTCCCTTGCCTTTACCGATGTTTCTAGGAAGAAGTTCCTGCGGCTGAGAATGAAGAGGTTGCTACCTGTGTTCTCCTTTAGGATTCTGAGGGACTCCTGTCTCACGTTTAGGTCTTTCAACCATTTGGAGTCTATTTTTGTGTGTGGTGTAAGGAAATGATCCAGTTTCATTCTTCTGCATGTGGCTGTCCAATTTTCCCAACACCATTTCTTGAAGAGACTGTCTTTCTTCCATTGGACATTCTTTCCTGCCATGTCAAAGATAAGTTGACCATAGAGTTGAGGGTCCATTTCTTGGCTCTCTATTCTATTCCGTTGATCTATGTGTCTGTTTTTGTGCCAGTACCATACTGTCTTGATGATGACAGCTTTGTAATAGAGCTGGAAGTCCGGAATTGTGATGCCGCCAGCTTTGCTTTTCTTTTTCAAGATTCCTCTGGCTATTCGGGGTCTCTTCTGGTTCCATACAAATTTTAGGATTATTTGTTCCATTTCTTTGAAAAAAGTGGATGGTATTTTGATGGGGATTGCATTGAATGTGTCGATTGCTCTACATAGCATTGATATCTTCACAATGTTTGTTCTTCCAATCCATGAGCATGGAACATTTTTCCATTTCTTTGTGTCTTCTTCAATTTCTTTCATGAGTATTTTATAGTTTTCTGAGTACAGATCCTTTGCCTCTTTGGTTAAATTTATTCCTAGGTATCTTATGGTTTTGGGTGCAGTTGTAAATGGGATCGACTCCTTGACTTGTGTCTCTTCTGTCTTGTTGTGGGTATATAGGAATGCCACTTATTTCTGTGCATTGATTTTATATCCTGCCACTTTACTGAATTCCTGTATGAGTTCTAGCAGTTTTGGGGTGGAGTCTTTTGGCTTTTCTACATACAGTATCATACCATCTGCAAAGAGTGAGAATTTGACTTCCTCTTTGCCGATTTGGATGCCTTTGATTTTTTGTTGTCTGATTGCTGTGCCTAGGACTTCTAATACTATGTTGAATAGCAGTGGTGAGAGTGGACATCCCTGCCGCGTTCCTGACCTTAGGGGGAAAGCTTTCAGCTTTTCCCCATTGAGAATGATATTCGCTGTAGGTTTTTCATAGATGGCTTATGATATTGAGGTAGGTACCCTCTATCCCTATATTCTGAAGAGTTTTGATCAAGAAAGGATGCTGTACTCTGTCAAATGCTTTTTCTGCATCTATTGAGAGGATCATATGATTCTTGTTCTTTCTTTTGTTAATGCATTGTATCACATTGATTGATTTGTGGATGTTGAACCAACCTTGCAGCACAGGGATAAATCCCACTTGGTCATGGTGAATAATCCTTTTAATCTACTGTTGGATCCTATTGGCTAGTATTTTGGTGAGAATTTTTGCATCGATATTCATCAAGGATATTGGTGTGTAATTTTTGATGGGGTCTTTGTCTGGTTTGGGGATCAAGGTAATGGTGGCCTCATAAAATGAGTTTGGAAGTTTTCCTTCCATTTCTATTTTTTGGAACAGTTTCAGGAGAATAGGTATTAATTCTTCTTGAAATGCTTGGTAGAATTCCCCTGGGAAGCCATCTGGCCCTGGGCTTTTGTTTGTTGGGAGATTTTTGATGACTGCTTCAATTTCCTTAGTGGTTATAGGTCTGTTCTGGTTTTCTATTTCTTCCTGGTTCAGTTTTGATAGTTGATACATGTCTAGGAATGCACCCATTTCTTCCAGGTTATCTAATTTGCTGGCATAGAGTTGCTCATAATATGTTCTTATAATTGTTTGTATTTCTTTGGTGTTGGTTGTGATATCTCCTTTTTCATTCATGATTTTGTTGATTTGGGTCATTTCTCTTTTCTTTTTGATAAGTCTGGCCGGGGTTTATCAATCTTGTTAATTCTTTCAAAGAACCAGCTCCTAGTTTCGTTGATCTGTTCTACTGTTCTTTTGGTTTCTATTTCATTGATTTCTGCTCTGATCTTTATGATTTCTCTTCTCCTGCCGGGTTTAGGCTTTATTTGCTGTTTTTTCTCTAGCTCCTTTAGGCGTAGGGTTAGGTTGTATATTTGAGGCCTTTCTTGTTTCTTGAGAAAGGCTTGTATTGCTATATACTTTCCTCTCAGGACTGCCTTTGCTGTATCCCAAAGATTTTGAACAGTTGTGTTTTCATTTTCATTGGTTTCCATGAATTTTTTTAGTTCTTCTTTAATTTCCTGGTTGACCCATTCATTCTTTAGTAGGATGCTCTTTAGCCTCCATGTATTTGAGTTCTTTCCGACTTTCCTCTTGTGATTGAGTTCTAGTTTCAAAGCATTGTGGTCTGAAAATATGCAGGGAATAAACCCAATCTTTTGGTACCGGTTGAGGCCTGATTTGTGACCTATGATGTGATCTATTCTGGAGAATATTCCATGGGCCCTAGAGAAGAATGTGTATTCCATTCCTTTGGGATGGAATGTTCTGAATATGTCTGTGAAGTCCATTTGGTTCGGTGTGTCATTTAAAGTCTTTATTTCCTTGTTGATCTTTTGCTTAGATGATCTGTCCATTTCAGTCAGGGGGGTGTTAAAGTCCCCCACTATTATTGTATTGTTGTCAATGTGTTTCTTTGTTTCTGTTATTAATTGCCTTATATAATTGGCTGATCCCATGTTTGGGGCATAGATATTTACAATTGTTAGATCTTCTTGTTGGATAGACCCTTTAAGTAGGATATAGTGTCCTTCCTCAGCTCTTATTACAGTCTTTGTTTTAAAATCTAATTTGTCTGTTATAAGGATTGCCACCCCAGCTTTCTTTTGGTGTCCATTAGCCTGGTAAATGGTTTTCCACCCCCTCACTTTCAATCTGGGGGTGTCTTTGGGTCTAAAATGAGTCTCTTGCAGACAGCATATCGATGGGTCTTGTTTTTTAATCCAATCTGATAGGCTGTGTCTTTTGATTGGGGCATTGAGCCCATTTACATTCAGGGTAACTATTGAAAGATATGAATTTAGTGCCATTGTATTGCCTGTAAGGTGACTGTTACTGTGTATTGTCTGTGTTCCTTTCTGATCTATGCTGCTTTTAGGCTCTCTCTTTGCTTAGAGGACCCCTTTCAATATTTCTTGTAGGGCTGGTTTCGTGTTTGCAAATTCCTTTAGTTTTTGTTTGTCCTGAGGATTTTTATCTCTCCTTCAATTTTCAACGACAGCCTAGCTGGATATAGTATTCTTGGCTGCATATTTTTCTCATTTAGTGCTCTAAAGATATCATGCCAGTCCTTTCTGGCCTGCCAGGTCTCTGTGGATAGGTCTGTTGCCAATCTAATGTTTCTACCATTGTAGGTTACAGATCTCTTCTCCCGAACTGCCTTCAGGATTTTCTCTTTGTCTCTGAGACTCGTAAGTTTTACTATTAGATGTTGGGGTGTTGACCTATTTTTATTGATTTTGAGAGGGGTTCTCTGTGCCTCCTGGACATTGATGCCTGTTTCTTTCCCCACATTAGGAAAGTTCTCTGCTATAATTTGCTCCAATATACCTTCTGCCCCTCTCCCTCTTTCTTCTTCTTCTGGGATCCCAATTATTCTAATGTTGTTTCATCTTATCGTATCGCTTATCTCTCGAATTCTGCCCTCGTGATCCTGTAGTTGTTTATCTTTTTCTCAGCCTCTTTATTTTCCATCATTTGGTCTTCTATATCGTTGATTCTGTCTTCTGCCTCATTTATCCTAGCAGTTAGTGCCCCCATTTTTGATTGTACCTCATGAATAGCCTTTTTGATTTCGACTTGGTTAGATGTTAGTTCTTTTATTTCTCCAGAAAGGGTTTCTCTAGTAACTTCCACACTTTTTTCAAGCCCAGCTAGTATCTTTAAAGTCATGATTCTGAACTCTAGGTCCGACATCGTACTAATGTCAGTATTGAGTAGGTCCCTGGCAGACGGTACTACCTCTTGTTCTTTTTGCTGAGGTGATTTTTTTCGTCTTGTCATTTTGTCCAGAGGAGAACAGAAGAATGAGAGACAGAATGCTAACAGGTTAACAACGTCTCCAGCAAATATACTCTATGCTAATCAGAAAAGACCTGAAACCAGGGGAAAAGAAAGGGAAAGAAAGAAAAAAGGAGAAAAAAAAGGAAAAGGAAAAGATAAAAACAATCAAAAACAGAACAAAACAAAAAAAAACAGAATATGATCAAATATGATCAGGCTAGTGCATAGATCAGTGCCACACACTAGATTTTGGGCATATTTTGGTCTGTTAGAAGAAAGTGCCTCCTAAAATTTTAAAGGAAGAAAGACTTATATATGTACAAAATAAGGGTTGATACAATGAAGGGATGGCAGATGACTGTAAAGATGAAAATTATAAAAGATTTTATAAAAAGAATTGATAAGAAGTTGTTTGAAAAAAGAAAGAAGATTAAAAAAAAGAAAAAAAAGAGAGAATGTGATCAGGCAGGAGACTAGAACAAAGCCATACACTAGTGATTTAGGGTATATTTTGATCTGTTAGAAGAAACTGTATCTCAAAATTTTAAGGAGAGAACAACTTATATATATATGCCAAAAATAAGGGTAACTACTATGAAGGAATAAAATATGACTCTAAAAATGAAAAATAAAAAATGTTTTTTTTAAAAAAGGGATTGATAAGATATTGGTTGAAAAAGGGAAAAAGAAAAATTCAAAAAAACCAGTTAAAAAATTAACTTTGAAAAACTAATGAATCATGGTAAAAAAGCCATGAATTCTATATGCAGTATTCCCCTAGCGCTGGAGTTCTCCTTAATCGGTAAACTTGGTCTTGGCTGTTCGAGCTGATCTTCTGGGGGAGGGGTCTGTTGCCGTGGTTCCCAAATGTCTTTGCTGGAGGTGGAATTGCCCTGCCCTTGTTGGTCCCGGCTAAGCAATCTGCTCGGGTTTGCTCTCAGAAACTTTTGTTCCCTGCAAGCTCTTGGTACATCTTTGGAGAACTAGAGTGAAAATGGTGGCCTCCCAATCTCTGCCCGGAGGAGCGGAGAACTCGGGGCCCCGCTGCTCAGCGTGCCCCCAGAGAAAAGCAGTCAATCACTCCCGTCTCCCCGGTCTCCGGCAGCACTCCGCGCTCACCTGGCCTATGACCGACCGTTTCTATCTCTGGCACCTGACCCTGTGCAGAGTCTCCAAACCCAGCAGATCCCTGGGGTGCGCTCCCATGCCACTCCTCCAGGGGAGGAAGGGGAGTCTCCCCGGCTCTGCCGCTTCTTGGGTCCCTGCTGGAGGAGCAGTGGCCCGACTGGGCCGCGGATCACAGTTTATGGCAACCCTGAGCTGAGAGCCCGCGCCTCGGCTCTGTCTCTGCAGCCGGTTTCCCCGCTCCGATACCTGGGAGCTCTGCCACACTCAGGCACCCCCGGTCTTTCTGTGACCCCGAGGGTCCTGAGACCACACTGTCCCGCGAGGGGTCCCCCCCCCCCCCCGCTTAGTCACTGGAGTGACGTCCCTCAGCGGAGCCGACTTTTAAAAGTTCCGATTTTGTGCCCCGCAGCTCTATCACTTGCCAGAAGTGGCCGACGGAGGCCCCTCCCCCGCTGTCTATCCTCCCGAATATCACCTCGGATTCACTTCTCCGCACGTCGTACCTTCCAGGAAGTGGTCGCTTTTCTGTTCAGAGAGTTGTTTCTATTCTTCTCTTCGATCTCCTGTTGAGTTCGTAGGTGTTCAGAATGGTTTGATCCCTATCCAGCTGAATTCCTGAGACCAGACGAAATCCGGGTCTCCTACTCCTCCGCCATCTTGCCTCCAGCAAATTTTATCTTCACACCTGAGCCCTGTTAACCTTCCCATTTGTCTCAAAATGATGACGGTATTTGAGAGGACACTGGCAACTTTTATATATCCCAACACTCTTCCCCATTGAAACAACCTAAATGCAACAAACAACAATGAAAGTTACACTAAATTCTGTGCACCCCCACCCCCATCACCTCATTATCTTAACAAAATGAAATCTAGAGAATCCCAATCTAGAGTGGATGTTTTACAACAAAGAACCAATTATTCAGAATGCCCATTTTGCAGATAAAACACTCTTATTTATTCAATGCATTGGAATGTTGTCCAGATTAGCCATTTCTGAACCTCAGCAGGTCAGAACTTATGGATGGCTTTGAAAAGCCTATCATGCCTGCTTGGATAGAGTGCTGGGGAATGAACCCCTCCACACTCTTAGAAGAGACTCTGAGCTCAAGCACAAGGATGACCAGACCACCAGTTAGTCCCCTCCACTCCATCTCTGCCTGCCCCAGACCAGGACTTCTGAGCAGGGCAAAGCTGATGCCAACCACTTCTGCAGCATGCTTCAGCCTTCCCAGACAGCACTCATTATGCCTCCCTAGTTAGGAGTGAGCTATTACAATACCCCTAACAAGACGTTCATTTATACAACATTACTTGTTGAATAAATATATGCTAGACACTGGGATAGGCTCTTGGGATGCAGTGCAAGGCAGAAACCAGACAGGTCCTCAGGGTTAGTGCTTACAGACGTGAATAAAGTAACCATAAAAGTAAATGTAAAACTGCAACTATTGATAAGCACAGCAAATAAGGGGTACTTGATACTGTATGACATTATAAATTATAAAAGAAGCAAGCCCCCTAATTTGAGCTGAGGTGTAAAAAGAAGTTGGAACTAAACTAGGTAAGCAAGGGTGTGTGTGTGTGTGTGTGTGAATCATGAAGTTAAGCATTAAGAGGCATAAAACACAGGAGGGATAAAGACCCTGCGGCAGAATAAACCAGGGTGTGTTTGAGCAACCATAAGAAAGAAATCTGGCTGAACCATGAGGCATGTGAGCAAGGTGAGGTTACAGAGAGAGTGTCTTGCAGACCACGTGAAGAACTTTGGCCTTTATTCAAAGAGCAATGGAAAGCCACCAAACGGTTTAAAGTAGGGGGTGAGGGGCACCTGGGTGGCTCATTCGTTAAGCATCTGCCTTTGGCTCAGGTCATGATCCCAGAATCCTGGGATCGAGCCCCACATCGGGCTCCCTGCTCCGTGGGAAGCCTGCTTCTCCCTCTCCCTCTGCCTGCCACTCCCCCTGCTTGTGTTCCCTCCCCCTGCTTGTGTTCTCTCTCTTGCTGTGTCTCTGTCAAATAAATAAATAAATTCTTAAAAAAACAAAAAACAAAAAAATAAAAATAAAGTAGGGGGTGAGATAATATCTGGGTTTTAAAGAGATGGCTCCAACCTTGATGAAAACATTGATAGCAAGGGTAACAGTAGATGTAGCAAGGCTCTTTGGAGGTTATCCGAGGAGTCAAGCAGAACTGACTGACAGCAGCTTAGATCACAGTCGTGGCAATGAAGGTGGTGACATCCTAAGAGGTGAGGAATATGAGTGGTAGAGTCATCATGTACTTTTTCAGTCAGAAACACATAATGAGTGTCTGCCATATGCCTGATGTCACTGGAGATACGAAGATACAAAGATACTTAAAGATGAGTAAGCTCATATTCTAGGAGAGACCAACATGGAAGCCAGTCACAGCCATCCTGGGAAGGGTAGAACAGCAGGTGAGTAATCAGGTGAGTCTTGTCAGCACAGAAGATGGACGAAGCAACAGTTGATGCAACAGCCTCTCTTGCCAGAGAACAAAGCCGCATGAAAAATGAGCTCCAGCATCATAGAAATTTTCTCTTCCAATCCAATACCCTCAGAGAAGACATTTTTAAGTGAGTTGAAGTGTAGTAACTTCCATCCTCTGAGACCCTCTCTCAAGAGAAAAAAAGAAATCAAACACCAAAATTCACAACAGAGACCTCATGGAAAGCAATGGTCTCCCACTGTCCTCATATTTATTTTTTACATGTCATGTATTGGTCTGCCTGTGTTTATATTCATTTTTACGTAGGTTCTTGGAACCAACTGTGATTTATTTTTTTTCTTTTTTTTTCTTTTTTAATTTTTTATTGTTATGTTAATCACCATATATTACATCATTAGTTTTTGATGCAGTGTTCCATGATTCATTGTTTGTTCATAACACCCAGTGCTCCATGCAGAACGTGCCCTCCTCAATACCCATCAGCAGGCTAACCCATCCCCCTACCCCCCTCCCCTCTAGAACCCTCAGTTTGTTTTTCAGAGTCCATCATCTCCCATGGTTCGTCTCCCCCTCTGACATACTCCCCTTTTCTTCCTCTCCTGTTATCTTCTTCTTTTTCTTTTTTCTTAAAATATGTTGCGTTATTTGTTTCAGAAGCACAGATCTGTGATTCAACAGTCTTGCACAATTCACAGCGCTCACCATAGCACATACCCTCCCCAATGTGAAGCCAGATCAGTTTTAAGTAAAGTTTCTTAAGTGTCATTATCCCTTAGATGTGCATGGAAAGTGCTTTGTGAATTTCTCCCCCCTCGTATCTTTTAGCCTCTCAAACAGCCACCCACAGAGAGCCCAAGAGTGGCAGGAGAATGTTCTGATAATACCAGCACATGTGAGGTTCCCCAAATTTATGAAGGATGATTATATAACGGCTCAGTCGTTAAGCGTCTGCCTTCGGCTAGGGTCATGATCCTGGGGTCCTGGGATCGAACCCCGCATCGGGCTCCCTGCTCAGCAGGAAACCTGCTTCTCCCTCTCCCACTCCCCCTGCTTGTGTTCCCTCTCTCGCTCTGTCTCTCTGTCAAATAAATAAAAATATTTAAAATATATATATAATGATGATGAGATAGAACTTTCCTCACTTTCCACAGAAAGCTAATGAGGAAGAAGTGGGCTTTTATAACTCCAGCATGAACAAATGAGATCTGTCAGTAAAATAATTTTGTGACCAAATAGAGTGGCTATGTATTGATAGGGTGAATCTTGAAAGGATCAATTCTGTACTCCTGCCCACTGGTTTTGCCTGCTTTGAAGCCTTCTGGGAAGTAGAAGAGAACTGTAGAGTTCTGCCCTTAGCTGTTCTGGATCAGAACGTCTGAGGCTGGGTTTCAGAGTCTGCATTTAAATCATTTTTCTGGTTGGGACACCTGGGTGGCTCAGTCGGTTAAGTGTCTGACTTCGGCTCAGGTCATGATCCCAGGATCCTGGGATCGAGTCCCACATCAGGCTCCTTGCTTGGCAGAGAACCTGCTTCTCCCTCTACCTGCTCTGCCTGCTGCTCCCCCTGCTTGTGCTCTCTCTGACAAAAAAAATAAATAAAATCTTTTTAAATAAATCATTTTTCTGGAGCAGTGGTTAGCAAGGTTTTCTGAAACAAGCTGGATAATAAATAGTTTAGGCTGTGCTGGCCATATAGTGTCTGTCTCAACTCCTCTCCTTTGTTATTCCAGTGCAACAGCAGCTGGAGACAGTATATGGATAAATCAGTATGGCTGTGTAACAATAACACTGTATCAACAAAAACAGGTTGTAGGCTGGATTAGGCCCATGAGTCATAGGGCCCATGAGCTAACCCATGCTTTAGAGTATTCTTTTTAAGGATTTTTTTTTTCCTTAGGTAGAATGTTCATAGAGAATGCACAGATCTCAGGCTCATATTTAGAGTTCTGATAAACGTATACACCCATCTAACCAACACTGTAATCAAGTGGAGATCATTTCCATTACCCAGGGCAATGTCTCACCCCAGTTTGGGCCCCAACTTCTTCAGGAAATGACTGTTCTGAATTCTCTCACCATTAATTTGTCAATTCTTTAACATCATATAATGAAAACATACAGTATATGCTTCTGTGTCTGGGCCCTGATGCTCTTTACAACATATTTGAGTCTCACCCCCATCAATGCATACATCATGAAGCCAGTCTTTTCTATGTTGCTGAGCAGTATTAAACCACATGAGTACCATTGTTTGTTTATCCATTCTTCATCGATGGACACTGGAATGTCTGTTTCCAGTTTTGTGTATTATGAATAAAGCTGAAATAAACTTTATTATTCATACACTTGTGTGTGTACACATGTGTATGTGGCTGTATGTTTTTATTACCCTTATGTAGTTACTGAAGAGTGGAATTGCTGGATAATAGGTATTTCACTGTAAAATGAACTACCAAACAGATTTCCAAAGCATTTGTGCCACTTTACACTCCCACCAGCAATGTATGATAGTTCTTTCCCTCCATATCCTCACCAACATTTGGTGTTTTTATTCTTTTTAATTTTAGTTATTCTAGTGGGTGTGAAGTGGTATCTCAATGTGATTTTAATTTCATTTCCCTGATGACTACCATCTTCAGCACATATGCTCAATGGACATTCTCATAGCCTCTGATAGGAAACGTAGGTTCAAGTCATTCTCCCATTTTTAGGGAGTTGTCTTTATATAGTCAAGACATAAGTCCTCTGTCAGCAGTATTATGAATATGTTCTCCCAGTACATGGCTTGTTGTTTCATTTTCTTAATGGTATCTTCACAGAAGTTTTTTAATTTTAACAAAGGCCAATTTTCCTTTTTTTTAATCGTTAGTGGTTTTTTGTGTATGCTCTAAGAAAACTTTGCTTATACCAAAATTGCAAAGATATTCTCTTATGGTTCCTTGCAGAAACTTTACCATTTTAGTCTAAACATTTAGGTCTATGAATCCTTTCGAATTAATTTTGGGGAGGTATAGTTCAAGGCCTATTTGTTTCCACAGTAATGTAACTTCCTTCTTAGATCACTTTAGCTGCATCTCATAAATTTTAATACACTGTATTTTCAGAATCAATCATTTAAAAATATTTTATAATTTTCCTTGTGAACTCTCCTTCTTTAAAGCACTGGTTATTTAGAAGTTTCTAATTTTATTTCTAAATAACTGGAGACAATTCTAACACCCATGTCACATCAGGGTCTGTTTTTAATGACTTTATATCCTGTTTACAGATCACATTATCCTACTTATTCATATGTCTAGTAATGTTTATTGTCTCTCAGACAATATGGATAATGCCTATTAGGAGTTCAGATTATGCTACCTTCTTTTAAAGGGTGCTGAGTTTTAGTCGCACAGGTGGTTAAATTACTAGAGCATTATTTTGATCCTGTTGAATTTGTTTTTTGTGCGGGTTTTTTTGTCCAGTAGCCATATTTCCATCTTGAACTTAGTCATTTGGTGCTTCCCTATTCAGTGGAATTAGAATTTACTGGTAAGGCATGGCTATTCTGGGGTCAAAGCTGATTATACCAGGTGTCTAGGAACCTGTCCCCGAGCTTGGTTGGATCCTAATGTGTCTCAGCCCTGCACAACCACAGGTGTTATTTAGATATCAGCCCTACATCAAGAGATCCCTGTTAAGTCTAGTGACATCTCAGCCTATGCATGGATAGCCCAGCCTTCAGCGAAGGACCTGCAGTAAATCCCCATGAAGATGTAGGAATTCTCCTCTACACATATTCTTTTCTGGTACCCTGCCCCCCAAAAAAATTCTACTTCAGAAGCCAAGAATTCCACTCTCTACCTCATAGTTCATAGTCTCACTCCCCTTTGTGCAACCTTCCTGCACTACAGCAGAAAAGGCTTCCTGGATAGAGAGCCAGGCTTCCAGGAGGAGGCTCAGTGTATGTGCTGCCCTTCTCTCAAGGATCACAGAACTGCCCTGTCTTTGATGGAGACCTGAAAAGAAAAGCCTCGCCCATTTCATTGTTTTATAGTTGTTTTCAGTAGGAGGGCAAGCCAGTGTCAATAACAGCATCATGACTGGATGCAGACGTCTTTTTAGAGTAGTACAATCCAACAGCAACAGAATGCAAGCCATATATAATTTCAAATTCTCTAGTGGCTGCATTTTTAAAAAGGCAAAAATGAACAGGTGAAATTACATTAATAGTGTGACATATTTAACTGTATATATGCAAAGATTGTCATTCCATTGTATAATTAAGATAAAAACTACAGAGATGTTTTACATTATGTGTTCACATTAAGTCTTCAAAAGCATGTATTTGGCACTTACAGCACACCTCGATTCAATCTAGCCAGACTTCAAGTGTCCAGTTGCCGTATGTGGCTAGTGGTTACCACATTACACAGCACAGCTCTAGAGTATACTTAAGCACAGTAAATTGGAGAAACACTGGACGTAAGGGGTTTTCAGATAGATTTCTAGTACCCCTAAGAATATTAATCAATGCCTGCTTCCTTTATTCAATTCTCTGAAATGGAAAAATGCTCATGTCAAAAACTTGCTTTGTTTCACAAAAATAGGGCAAAGAAAATTTTTTAAGTGTTATGAATGCAAACCAAAGTAGCTATTACAAGAGTACCAAGTTAATGTCATGCAGCTGAGGATTTGTTATTAACATCCCATCTCTCCCTGAGTGTTGAACATTTATTTAATGGTGTGACCTTTCTTAGGTCTTGATTTCCAAATCTATGATGTGAACGAAGCCATAAACTGTGCTCACTAAGGATGCAGGGTGGTTTAAAATTGACTGGTGAACAGAATTATTTGAAAAGGTCCCACATGAATCTTCTTTAGAGGCTTACTACCACCTAACCTGCGATTCAATTCTGCAAGGTCAACTTCATTTTCACTTTTGGAATTCAAAGCTATGTGTTTCTAAGACCCACAAACACATCACTTTACTTCTTCGGAGTCCCTGCATGGCCTGTCCCAGGGTTTGGCATATAATGCTCAAAGATCTCTTGAATTAAGCCCAGATCAGCAGAGAGTAATGTTTTTTAATCAAGGGCAACTGCAGCAGGTACTTGAATAAAGTAGAGGAAGAGAAAAGTAATGCAGAAAGAGAAAGGAACTTCAAAGGAGAAAGAAAATAACCAGAGATACAGAATATGTTTGTTCTGCCCTCTTACGGCCAACTGTTGAATTCCATGTAGGGAGGGCTGCCTCCCTCGATATTCTGTTACTCCAGCCACTTTGACTTCCTTACCATTTTTTCAAACAGGTCAACTTTGTTCCCATCTCAGGGCCTTTGCATTTGCTGTTTCTTCTGCCTGGAATGTTCTTTGCCCTAGTTGGTGTTGGCAGGGCTTGCTCTTTCCTTCTCTTTCCTTCTCTCCAAGTTTTAGCAGAAACATCATCTTTTCAGAGAGCCTTCTCCATGGGCCCTTACTTACTGCTTTCTATCTCATGATCATGTTGATTTCTTTCCAAGTATTCATCACAATGAGCAACTAGTGTTTACTTTTTCACTGTCTTGTCTCCCCCTGAGAATGAAAGCTCCATGAGGGTGGAGCACTCTCTTGAAGTCTCTTCTGTTTCCTAGCCCCTGACCCAGTACCTGGTCTCTAGTAGACCTTTGACATACATACCTGTTGACTAGTATGTGACTCGTATGCCTTTGGGCCTTGGAGGTCTCAGATGGGGAAGGAAAAACCCTGATCTATTCAAAACCAGTGAGGGGGCCAGACCCCTGACCATATATTGTGAGATGTACAAGCCTTCCTACTGATACTGCTGGGGAGAGATTTTTAACAGATTATGAGACTGCTATTTAAAAAAATGATTTCCAGTTAAATACTTTTCAGTATTAAAATGATAAAGTTCTAAAGAATGGGGGAATTCCTCCAAAATAATTGCCTCTCAAGGAGCTTAGTTTGCAAAAGGAGGTAAATCAAAGGCAACTGTTCTTGGCAGTGCACGTGGGGACTTGGGCTGTGGGTGTGGAGTCACGAAGATGGTTTGCAATTTTACTCTATCACTTACTAGCTCTGTGACCTTGAGCACATTAACTGCCCATGTCTGGTTTCCCCTTCTAAAATAGGAGTAATAAAAATATGTACTTCAAGGAGTTTTAAAGAATTAAGAAAATAATGGATAAAAAGCATGGGGCTTGGCACAAAGAAAACGTTTAAAACATGGCCATTATTAGCAATGGTTGTACGAAAATTAACCTCATGACACCAGCAGGTAGGTGAGGGAGGCTAAAACAGAAGGCCTGTGCACTCAAGGTCACCTTTGTCCAATTTGTTGGCATTCTTGAGTAACATTTAAAAACTGTGAATAAAGTCTTCCTCGTTTATTAGTGAAAGTCCCCTTTTTTCTTTAATTTTCCATTACATTACGAATGGGGCACTTAATCCTTTGGATTTGATTTCCTGGCTGCAGTAGAAATGGAAAATGCAAGTAAACGCCATACTGGAAGTCTGACTGTTGGATGAAATGCAGACTTCTTTTCTCATTTGTCATAGTAAAGAAGAAAAGAACGAAGTTAAAGTTGTTTAAAAGACAATCAAACTAAGCTCCTTGAGAGGCAATTATTTTGGAGGAATTCCCCCATTCTTTAGAACTTTACCATTTTAATACTGAAAGGTATTTAACTGGAAATCATTTTTTTAAACAGCAGTCTCATAATCCGTTAAAAATCTCTCCCCAGCAGTATCAGTAGGAAGGCTTGTACATCTCACAATATAATGGGGAAGAAAATCACCTACGAACCCTTTGCCACTGATCTGTGAGAACACCCTACAGAGAGCTGGCTGAGGATGGTAATTGCATTACCCCATTTCCTGCAAATCCTGATCAACCAGAACCATCGATCCATGTTAGGTACGCATTTCCGCTGACTGTGACCAGCTCCTGTAGCCTTTTCACCTTGGATGCAGAGCGCAATGAGACCGAAGCTGCTTTAGGTGTGTGCTTCTCCAAAAATTTAATCCTTGACCAATGAGAGGTACATTCCAGGCATATGCCACTCACATTTTTACCGACTCAAGGGTTATCATCAGTGTAGTGCCTCTTCTAGAATATCCAAGTGCAGATGCAGATAACGCCGATTACTGGAAGGCCCAGCCACGTGCCAAAAGACAAGTAATACACTCTCTCCCAGCTCTGGCAAACATAAGGGTCCTCGATGCCCATTTTACTGCTTTTCCCATCTCAGTGGGGGAGATAAGAGGTCCCCTTAATGACACCCAACTCTTCTTCACCTTCTCTCTCATCTGTCTAGTGATTTATATTTGTAGTTTTGGATAAGAAAAAAATGTATTAATTGTGGCGAGTTTGAGGGATTTGGGGTTGATCAAAGGAAAAGACAGAGCCACAAGAGGTAGTAACACACAAGATACTTTGTTGGGTGGCACTTGGACAGGGTTGTAGGAGAGAGAAGTCCTTTGCAGCGTGAGACTTTCTGGCTTAGTCAGCTCTGGCTGCTAGACCAAAATACCACAGACTGGTTGGCTGAAACAAAAGACATTTATTTCTCACAGTTCTGGAGGTTGGACTTCCAGTTGAAGGTGCCAGCATATGTGGCTCCTGGGAGGGCCAGATTCCTGGCCTATAGACAGTCATCTTCGAGCTAGCCTTTGCTCAGTGCATGGATGTGGGCATGCACGTAGACAGAGAGAGCTCCATGAGGGCCCCAACCTCACGACCTCATCTAAACCTAATCACCTCCCAAAGGCCTCATCATCACACTGGGGGTTCGGCCTTCAACCTGAATTTAGAAGGGATTCAGACTTTCAGCCTATAGTGCTTTCCAGAGGCTTCCACGAAGTGACCACCACCCAGAAGGGAAGAAGGTATGTGACTCGGCGATGACCTCAGCGGCACAGCAGCAAAGTGTTGGTCTCGAGACCAAAGTGTTGGGGCTCGAGAAAGGGCTGTAGCAACTTGAGGCTATCACTACAAGGCCCCAGGTCATCAATGGGTAAGAGCTATCTGGTGAGGGTTTGTGGGGCACACAAAACAGGTTCTAAATAGCTCAAATCTAATTATTTGGGCTACTTTAAAAATAATTGGATGTGTAAAAACTCTGAGTTTGACAACAGGGGGCTTCTGAGCCAACAGGCCTACAGTGAAGAAATAAACAATGTAGGGGCCATAAACAAAGGCTAATTTACATAAGAATGATCAAATCCTTTTTGAAAGCAGGAGAACAAAGACAATGATCAACAGCTGAAGTGATCCACTCCCAGACTGTGTAAAGAGTGTCAGTTCAGTTGGGGGCGGCAACTACACTTCCCCTCAGGGCAGGCAGGTGCCCCACCTGTGTGTGCTGGAGTTCACCGGGCTCCTTTAAGGATACATCACTGAGATGGGAGAATGTGGATCCATTGTGACCAAACTACAAGGTTTTTAAGAGACAGGAATCCAGTTTCTATTTTTGATGCCAAGTACCTCACAGCAAACTTCAAATAAACAGTGCAGCTCAAACAAAACTCCTCCATGGGCCAGTAACAGCCTGCAGGTTGCTAGGCTCCAAGCTCTGCTTCCAACTCAAGGCAGCTAGAACAAATGCACACTCCATAAAGGGAATGTGGGGCTATCAGGAAAAAATCTCAGCTAGCACTGACCAAAGGGACTAAAGTGCTTCTCCTACAATTTTCTTCTTGGATGTTTATTCTTTTGGGGGTATTTTTTTTTAATGTGGTAAAATATACATAACATAAAATTTACCTTTTAATCATTTTTAACTGGATGATTCAGTGTCATTTAGTACTTTTATCATGTTGTGCAACGATGACCACTATCCTTTTACATAACATTTTCATCATCCCAAATGAAATTCTGTACCCACTAAATGACTCCCCATCCCCCCACTCCAGCCCCTGGCAACCATCATTCTATTTTCTGTCTCAGTGAATTTGATGATTCTAAGTTATCACATATAGGTGAAACCAAACAATATTTGGCCTTTTCTGTCTGGCTTCTTTCACTTAGCATCATGTTTTCAAGGTTCATTCATGTAGCAGCATATGTCAGAACTTCATTCCTTTTTCTAGGGACATTTTGGTTGTTTCCAATCTTTGGGTTATTGTAAATGATGTTACAATGATTACTACAATAACTTGGCAAACAAGTGTCTGTTAAAGTTTCTGCTTTCATTTCCTTGGATAAATACCCAGAGATGGTAATTTTAATGTTTAGCTTTTTGAAGAGACTCCTCAAGTTTTATAGTTCCAAATTATCTCCCTAAGTTATAGCAAAGACTTTTCCATTAGCCCTGTGTGTTCCTAATGCTAATACTCTCTAGAGAGTAGCAGTGGTTTATATATTTCCAATATATTTTTAAGGGCTGCTGAAAAATAGTTTTCTCTTTCTTATTGTAGCATTTCTTTATTTTTAACTAATTCTCATCTCCTTATCTTGAAGCTTATTGGCAGTAGCTTTGGCGCTTTAAACAGAGGGGATATTTTTACAAAAACACATATACACTCTGCCACACAGATCACATTCTGCAACCCTGCAGAATGAATCACAAAGGTCCGGTGGCTTTCTCTTCCCATTAACAGAAAAGATAGAGTTACTTTTCCCCCTTCAGTTAGGGATGAGCCCGTGAGCCCCTAGGGTGCTGACTCAGCACATCAGCCACCCCACTGTCAGTCAATCATTAGTGGGGAAGGGGATGCTGGAAGGAACGCCAACTCAGCAGACTATAAGCCTGGGCTCAACAAATAGCCAACGAAGGAAGGTAGCTGCAAGGCAACATATGTCTTAAGAGATGAACTCAAATGAGAAATGATGAAAACAGTAAAGAAAAGGATTAGGGGATTCGTAAAATTCATTTGTTCATTCAAGAGTCCCCAGGATATACAAAACTCCTTTAAAAATGGGGGGGCGGGGCGCCTGGGTGGCTCAGTCAGTTGAGTGTCTAGCTCCTGACTTTGGCTCAGGTCAGGATCTCAGGGTCATGAGATCCAGTCCCACATCAAGTCCCACATTGTCAGGCTCCGCACTGGGTATGGAACCTGCTTGGGATTCTCTTTCTCCCTCTCCCACTGCCCCTCTCCACCCACCACCTGCTCACGCTCTTTCTCTCTCAAAAAAAAAAAAAAAAAAGTGCGTGTGTGTGTTTGATCACCTTTAATTATTTTTAAGATTTTATTTATTTATTTGAGAGAGGGACAGAGAAAGAGAGCACGAGTGGGGAAACGGGAGAGGCAGAGGGAGAAGTAGACTCCCTCTGAGCAGGGAGCCCTACGTGGGACTCGATCCCAAGACCCTGAGATCATGACCTGAGCTAAAGGCAGATGGTTAACCAACTGAGCCACCCAGGTATCCTGATCACCTTCTAGATACTAGGCTCTTTGTAAGTAATGGAGATATCAAGGAAAAATCCCCACTGTCAAGAAGCTCACAGATTAGCAGAGGAAGCAATCAAATGAGTCAAAGACATTAAAAATTAATAAAATCATTCATTGAGTACCTACCTACTCTGTCCCAGGCATATTTTTATAGGTGTTACCTCATTCCACCCCACGGTCAACCTATAGATCCAGGTATTGTTAATTATCCATTTTATACAGAGGAGGAAACAATCTCAGGGAGATTACTTAACTTGTTCAAATTCACACAGCTAGTAAAAGTAGGAGGTGGACTGGCCCTAGGCACCCTTTACTCAGAAAGTTCCCCACCATGTGAACTGTGTACTGTGCTAAGTGCAAAAGGAAAGGAAGTACAGGGTTGAATGGAGCCTTATAAGGAGGAGCAGAAATGTACCTTTGTATGAGGTGGGAACACATTACAAGCAAATGAAAGGGTGTTGTCAGACACACTGGGAATGGAAGGACAGTGTGGTTGGGTCCTGGGGTCATCCCAGGAGGCTGGCGTTCAAGGTGGGGAAAATAGTCTGAAATTAAGAGATGAAGAGAAGGAAGTTGAACCCAGGATTTCAGACATTATCTAGCATGGAGCTCCTCAAAGGTGGTCTACCATGCAGATTCATCTGTCTACATCAGACTCAACAGTGACACAAAACCCTGAGCCCCACTCATAGACACACTGAGTCTCTGTGTCAGAACAGAGCCTACAGCCCCATATTTTGACAAGCTCCCCTGATGTAGCTCATGCATGCTAAATTTCAATGCGTCCTTCTCTGGGACTGTACATGCACACACTTCAGTGGGTTGGCAAGGCTATATCTGGGGGTATCTTAGGACAAATTCACATAGTGTATAAAATTAACCATTCACCATTATAAAATGTGTAATTGAGTGGTATTTAGTACATTCACAATATTGAACAACTGTGAATTTTACCTCAATAAAAAAGCTAAAGAAAAGAAAAAAAAGATCAGGAATTCCATGGTCTGTTTCCTTTCAAAGGAAATCCAGTGCCAGTCTGCTCAGCTCACTAAAAAGGGAGTCCTAAGTGTGTCAGGCAGGAGAATATTAGGACCAGGACTTTTTGCCAACAAGCAAGCACACTGGAAATCACACAACACCCCAAGACTGGGAATGAAGGGTAGGAGACCCTTAAGAGAGAAAGGCTTCCTGTCACTGTGTTCAAACTCTGCAAGGCATTTCTGCTCCCGCTGGAGCGTCATGAGAATGGTAGCATAGATAAAACAGATGTCATAAAGGAAGAGGGATGCAGAGAGAGACCAAGGTCACACAGTGAGAACACAACCACATAAGCACCCGAAGTTGCTGAAATGCCACGAACCTATATACTCATATCCTCCAACACCCATGAGGGTTCCAGCAAACCACACTGAAGGAGTTGTTAAGTGGTGCGAGCCAGCTGGAGAATGGAGCAGAAAAGCTGACCCACACAACAGCATCCCTGCCTTTCATCCTCTCTCAACATGAATCCACACCCCAAAATGCTCTCAGCTGTTATGTGCACACAGTATCTCCCAAGATTCCTGTTGGCTGCATGGTTTGCACTTCTGCCAATCATTCTCCTGGCTGGAGATGGAGACTAATGGTACTTCAGTTCACTGCCGGGACTTCTAGCTCCCTCCCTCCACTAAATCATTAATGGCATTTTCTCATTCATTGTCACTTATGCTGGCACACGATCCATTTTAACTCTTAAAGTCCTAACCTGATTCAGAGAGGCAGTGAATAGGGGTGAGCAGACTTTGCAGTGACTCAGATTCAGGACTGAAACAAAACCATCACTTAGCCAGCTGTGTAGCCTCGGCACAGCAACATCAGCCCTCCCTGCTTCTGTCTTCTCTGCAAAACGGGGACAACTGGAACACTTAGACCAAGACACCACTGTGAGGATTTAATGAGATAACATATGTGACAGTTTGGGACCCAATATTTTGCATGTGCCAGTGCATATTCAGTAAGCATGAATTTTTATGTGAGGAAGCATTCTACTGCAGTGAGGAAAAGGTCGGGAAAACAGTTTGACTGCCTAGGTTCAAATAATGACTTCACTTCCAGCTGAGCAAATTTGGGCAAGGCCACTGCTCTTGGCCTTGGTTTTCTCATCTGTAAAATGGAACAAGTTGTATCTCTCAGAATGGAGGAGTATGAACATTCAGTGAAGTTGTCCATAAACAAGCTTTGCACAGTGCCCAACACTTAACACACACGTATGTGCTCACCAGCTGCAGTAATTAATATTATTATGAGATTCGTAGCAAAATATGATGGCTCATGTTGGTAGCATTCATCTGAATAATCATTTCTTCTAAATAAGAAAACAAAATTTGCAAGGCAATTAACTTTTCAACAGGAAAAATTACTTACAGCTAAGGCAAAATAGATGGAAATGCATATATAGATGGAAACAGACTAGCGGTTGCCCACAGGTCGGGGGAGGAGAGAGGGATCGACCACAGAGAAGCAGCACAAAGGCAGTTTGGGAACTATGGAAGTGTTTTCTGTGGTACCATGCTGGTGGATACACAACTTCCTCCATGTGCCAAAATCTCTAAAACTATACACCACAAAGAGTGAATTTTACCGTATGTAGATTTTTAGAAAATCAACAAGGAAATGGGAGGTAATTATTAAAAAGAAATGCAGACCCTGACAGATTTAATGATGTTACAAACGAACCACCTACACACACTGAAAGGTGTGGGGAAGAAAGGAGGTGGCCTACTGGAAGAAAGGAATTGGCCTACCGAGCTTTGGGAAACAGTGTTTCGACTGGATACTTAGATAAAAGGATCTACAAACACAGTAGTTCTGTATATTTGTTTATCCCAGGAGTACAGGTCAGTAATTCTGAAACTATATGAACTCTAGCATTGAACAAGTAAGTTCAAATATAGTGTAGAGAATGTGAGTCAGGTTTCTCACTGTCAGAGAAAGAATTTCCAACTAAGTAAAGGAGAAGATTGGAATAAATACCTAAGAGTTAGATCAGACTCCCAACTCTATTATCCAAACAAAGATACCCAACCATGATTTCCCTTCTATTATACATGACTTAAATTCACTTTCTTTTATAAGATTATCATGATGACAAATATGTATTTTTGCCTTAGTGTCTTTCTCTGAAAAAAATGTCTACAAGCCTATGAGAGCCTCTCTGATATTTATTAAATGTTATTCGGAAGTGAAATCCTACAATTTGGAGTTTCTATCCCACAGCATGTCAATTTTTCACAGGAAACCCAGTTGTAAGTCATCCTAAATGAGAGTGGGTTCTAAAATAAATTTCAAAGGGGTTTGGTACCGACAGACAAGGTGGGTATGTGGTCATTATTTGTCTGATAAAAACAACATCAGAAAGACTAACTTAGGGCAGTTTAGTGGTCTATTAGTTATGATGACCCTCTCCAAGAAGAGTTCTGTGTCACGGATCCTCATTTGTTGTGTTCCATTCATAAAAATGAGCCATATACACCTACAATACAAATGCAGTAAGCGTTACCATTCTGATAAGCAATGAGAGTCAAAAAGCCACATACCCCAAAAAGGTGATACTTATGCTTTCATTGCCTTCAGTTTCAAAGACAGTCCTGCAATTTAATATTGTATGCAACTGCCCCTAATTGCATGAGACAGAAATCACATTCACATAAGAATCTAATTGTAAAATGACCTGGGAGGAAAGAATTTACTCACCGACATCAGACCATCCTTTTAATAACACAAACTTTTCTCTTCGTGAATATGGGAGAAGATGAAGGGAGAAAAAAATAATGAGCACATACCTATCTAGAGACTGACAACTAGGAAGAATGGTAAATAAAGACTTTCTCCTTGGGTGGCAGTAGTTTGAATACTGTCATGCTTACTCCTAAGTGAAATCTCTTTGACAGAAACCTGCTCTATTTAGAACAGCTGGATATCAACCCCAGGATTTCAGATCATGATAATAAAATATCATTATTATGCTGGTGGTGATACAGGTTTCTCTGGGATGGGAGCAAAGGAGAATGACCTGGCAGCAGAATAATAGATGTAAGAAGTAGCAGGGAACATGGCCTGTCTGACTCCTTTAAATCAATCCAAGACAACAAACATTTCTGAGTGTATATTACATGCTAGGCATCATGCCCCCTCATACTCCAAATGTGAGTAAAACCCAAGGTTTGGCTTAAATTTCTGCCTTTTTTCTTTCTTATACTTTTACTGAACCATTAGCATTGGTTTTCACTGTACATGACAGAAAACATGACTTTATGGCTTAACTATCAATAAGTCTGTAGGCAGGCAGTTTCTGCCCTTGCTTCAAAAGCTGGATAATATCAAGAATGTATCTCCATGATGCTCTCGGCCTTTCTGTCATGACTGTAAGAAGGATGTCACAGTACTCATCAACAAGTCCACACAGGAGGCAGGAAGAAGGCAAGGAAACAGCACCGGCTGTTCCTGTCTCCTTTTTTTTTTTTTTTTTTTTTTTATGAACATACAAGGTTTCTCAAAAATTCCTGCCTCCAGCAGATTTCCTTTTGTTTCTTTGGAAGAGTGAATCACTGGCCCTGATTCCTCATTTCCCTGTAGTATTATTAAAACTCACACCCCTGCTATGGCTTCATGGTGGATTCACACCCCTGCTATGGACATGGTGGACCACTGACCTTGGGTTTGGCCATACAACTTGCTTTGGTCAGTGGAATGTTAGGGGATGTGATGTGAGCAGAAGCTTAAAATGTGCTTTTACAGTTGAGCTGGTGCTTTTGTCCTTACACAATTCACCACGAGAAGAACACACCCCAGGAAGTCTCTAGTCCAAGGAAAATGAAAGACATCTTGGGGAGATTCAGACTCAACCTGTACCTTAGAGTAGCAATACAGCCTAGACCAGCCCAATTACACTCATATTACTGCAGACCCACAGATCCATGAGTAAGAAATACATACTTATATAAACCACTGTGTTTTAGTTTGATTTGTTACACAGCGTTATGATGGCAATAGCGGATATGCTTTCATTGGCTAGAATTGTGTTTCATGGCCTCTCCTAGGCCCAAAGGAGGTTAGAACAGCAAACAATAAACAAGAGAACAAAAGAGCTAATGCAGAAACTTTCTGCCACACTTTCTGATTCAAAGTCTCACTCTACACAGATTTCCAAGCCAGTATACCCTGCCTTGGTCTTTCAGATACTAGCTATATCCTCCAAACACCCAGGAAGCATTTTGTCCTGATGCATGCCATCTTTATCTCAAACTCTGGGCATGTAAAACTAACTTCACACCACCTCTCACCTCAAAACTGACTCCCCAACTAACTTCCTTAACGCACCTTTATTACGCCAGTGACAAGTACTCAGCATCTCCATGTTAACTTTGCGTTCTCTGTTTGACTCCACATATTGGTTAAACACTGTAAGATTTATACTGTTCATTGTTTCAGCACTTACAAGATTCCGGGGCAATGTTCTCAGGGTTTTACATGCATGATCTCATACGGTCCTTACAGTACAAGCTCTGGAGATACATGCAATTTATTATCATCTTCCTGATAATGAAGAGTTCAAAGCTTAATTTCTGCCCCCTAACTACTGGCTGAACTGGAACATACCAGAGAATGGGTTCAAAACCACTCCTTCCCTGGTCCAAGTATTCTATGTAAATAATTCCACTGAATCCATATATTAACTACCTTTGTATCAAACCAATTAAGGAAGATGAGAAATAGATTTTACTGAGTCTTTATTAATCATGCCTTTAGCATATGTCTCTCCATTTCAAAATCACTCCTCCCCTGGGCCAGGTATGTTACATGAATTATTTCAATCAATTCATACATTTATCCCCTTTTATTAAATCACTTACCAGAAGATGAGAGAGATTTGATTATACCAATTCTTTAATAATCACATCCCCAGCATATGGCACTTAATTTCTAATCCCAATGCTTGGACCCAAACAATTTAAAAAGTCTTCCTTTCTTCTTTCCTACACCATATACAAAAAATAACTTCAAAATGGATTAAAGACTAGAAAAGAGCAGAGGTAGTAACTTCTCTGACATCGATCGTAGTAACTTTTTTCTAGATAGGTCCCCTGAGGTAAGGGAAACAAAAGCAAAAATAAATTATTGGAACTACATCAAAATAAAAAGCTTCAGGGGCACCTGGCTAGCTTAGTCAGAAGAGCATGTGACACTTGATCTCAGGGTCATGAGTTTGAGCCCCATGTTGGGTACAAAGATTATTTTAATAAATAAATAAACAAAATAACTAACTTAAAAAAAAACTTCGGCACAGTGAAGGAAGCAACAAAACTAAAAGGCAATGAATGCGAGAAGATATTTGCAAATGACATATCCAATAAAAGGTGAGTATCCAATATATAAATAACTTGTAACACTCAACATCCCCAAAACAAATAATCCAATTAAAAAATAGGCAGAAGACACAAACAGACATTCCTCCAAAGAAAACATACAGATGGCCAACAGACACATGAAAAGATGCTCATCATCACTTATCATCAGGGAAATACAAATCAACTACAATGCACTATCACCTCACACCTGTCAGAATGGATAAAATCCACAGCACAAGAAACAACAGGTATTAGTGAGGATCCGGAGAAAGGGGAACCCTCCTACACTGTTGATGGGAATGCAAACTGGTGCAACCACTCTGGAAAACAGTATGGAGGGTCCTCAAAAAGTTAAAACAAAATAAAATAAAACTACCCTATGATCCAGCAATCGCACTACTGGGTATTCACCCAAAAAAATACAAAAACACTAAGTCAGAGGGAAACATGCACCCCTATGTTTATAGTAGCATTATCTGCAATAGCCAATATATGGAAGCAACCAAAGTGTCCATCAATAGATGAATGGATAAAGAAGATGCGGATACAATGGAATATCTTTTAGCCATAAAAAATAATGAAATCTTAGGGTCTCAGTCAGTAAAGTATGCAACTCTTGATCTCAGGATTGTAAGTTTTCAAGCCCCACACTGGGTGTAGAGATTACTTAAAAAAATAAAATCTTAAAAAAAAAAAAAATGAAATCTTGCCATTTGCAACAACATGGATGGACCCAGAGAGTATAACGCTAAGCGAAATAAGTCAGAGAAAGACAAATACCATAAAATTTCATTCATATGTGGAATTTAAGAAACAAACGAGCAAAGGGGAAAAAAGAGAGAGAGACAAATCAAGAAACAGACTCTAGAGAACAAACTGATGGTTACCAGAGAAAAGGTAGGTGGGGGGATGGGTGAAATGGGTGATGGGGATTGTTGTGATGAGTGCCAGATGATGTATGGAATTGCTGAATCACTATATTGTACACCCGAAACCAATATAACACTAGATGTTAACTAACTGGAATTTTAAAAAACTTAAAAATTTTTTTACATAATTAAAAAAAAGTATTCCTTTCTTGTTTCTTCTCATTCCAAGTCATTTTGCATATTGCCCCCAAATTAAACTCCTTAGAATACAGCCATCATCATCACATCTTTCTCCTGCCCTACCACCACCAATGACTGCTATTAGAAATATCCAAAATTTTCAGGAGAGATACCACGCAAAGCCACAGTCAAGAAGCTCGGCCCAGTAACTACCATGGGACATCCCTATGAGAAGATTCAATTATGCACTTAAAATCTTTTTTTTTTTAAGATTTTATTTATTTGAGAAAGAGACACAGTGAGAGAGGGAACACAAGCAGGGGGAGTGGGTGAGGGAGAAGCCGGCTTCCCGCCAAGCAGGGAGCCCGATGCGGGGCTCCATCCCAGGACCCTGGGATTATGACCTGAGCCGAAGGCAGACGCTTAATGACTGAGCCACCCAGGTGCCCCTACATTTAAAATCTTTTTAAAACACACTGAAAAGGTGGATGGAAGTGGAGTGAAAAAGAACAGAATGGGAGAAGATATTTGCAAATAACAAATCCAATAAAAGGAGTTTCTTAGAAACTCCTTATTTCAAAAGTGTTTTATGGTCTCACAGCCTACTCTGCCTATCAGATCAAGTCAAAAGTTTTTATTCAAGGGCCTCAGAGAGATAAATCCATTCCAGTTTACTCCCAAATTAGCTCTAACAAGACTGGAACATTTTTTTTAAGATTTTATTTATCATTTGAGAGTTAGAGAGAGAGCGCATGCACACATAGGAGCAGGAGGAGGGGCAGAAGACTTCCCGCTGAGCAGCGACCCAAGGCTTGATCCCAGGACCTGGAGATTATGACCTGAGCCCAAGGCAGACACCCAACCAACTGAGCCACCCAGGCGCCCCGAGATTGGACTCTTGATTGAACCTAGGGAAAGGGTAGCTGTCCCAAGGCTGATATAAGGTCTGTAAGCACAACTACATATAAAGGTGTGTGTCTGTTCTAACTGGTCACGCATCCACTCAAACTCATCTGAGGGCACGCAATAGTCATCATTCAGAATCATGAATATCATCTTTATGTTGCCATTTCTCTTTGTGAAATGCCCTAATGCTCTCTAGCCTATCTTCCATCATGAGCTCTGACCCTACATCCCACCCCTATATAACCTACAAGAATCTCTCTTTTCCTCTGAACCTCTAATAAATGTGCTGGGCATTATTACAACCAGCTCAAAATATCAAAACTCTTTCTATGTGTGCTTTCCCCCTTTCACTGGATCAGGGTTTTGCAACCTCAGAACTAGTCATATTTGGAACCAGAAAATTTGTGAGGGCTGTCCAGTGCCTTGTACTGTTTAGCAGCACCTCTGGCCTCCATCCACTAGGTGTCAGCAGCACCCTCCCCAAGTGGTGACAATCAAGCATGTCTCCAGATGCTGCCCTATATCCGCCTCACCAAGAGCCCCGACTGGGAACCACTGCTATAGATTATACAATTCTGGGGACTGAGATGATTTACAACTCCTCTCTTCCCTCCACCACGCAGTCAGTAGCAGAGTGCCCTTCACATAGAAGGTGCTCAGTGTTATGGTGGATTGATTTCACATTCTTATGGATCCATCTTAATTGGAAGTTTTTGTTTTTTGAAACAGCCCAGCGGGTAGTCGTTTTAATCTGCCATTAAGTCCCCATCATTTCACAAATGACTGCTTAAAAATGCACACTACTTAGGTATCAATTTGTTTGTGCAAGATACAGAATTCTGCTTCTCCTAATAGGATCATCTTCTGAAAAGGCAATCTTTTATTTTATTTTTTTAGTGCCTACCTAGGATTCCAGGTTATTCTCTAGAAATCATCAATTTCCAGAGAGGTTATTTATGAAGCTATGGAAAATTGTGATGATGTTGCAAAGAAGTCACAATGACCTACAGAGAATAAACCAGAACACCAGAGAACTGTTAAGAATAATGGAATAAAAAAAATAATGAAGAAATAGAGAAAAACAAAAATCAGAGTGAAAAACCTATTGTGATAATTTACAAAATATACTCCCATATAAGCAGCAGACATATGTATAGATAAAATATTTGTTTTTTAAATCTTTTGTTTTATAATAAATCACATGAGGCTATTTATTCCGTGTGTGATAATAACATTAGTTTGAAAAAGTAAAAACTAGATTGTTAGGAACCCAAGATACACAAAGAAATGATTTCTAACTATAAAGGGTAAAACCACATAGGTCTATATTTGAAAGAGTGCAACGAGTTCTACACTCTTTTTTTTTTCTTGGAAATTTATATAATATCCTGTTTGATGTAAAATTGAAGAAAAGAATGTAAGTTATCCCTAAGCCAACTTTTTAAACTAAAATGTTGTACAAAGATTCCTGTGGCATTTCAGCTGCCCTTAAATTTTAATAATACTGATAAAATATTCTACTATCCCCAGCCAAGTAATTTTTTATCTTTAATTGGTAAGCCCTCATTTATTATTTCTAAAGCATAAAAATTCTAATATCTAGGATTTATAACTTACCCAGGCAATCGTGACTGCAAGTGTATTTTTAAGTGCACTCCAAAATAGAGAAAGCAAATGAACGCTAGGGAAATTTAAGTTTGGACTGCAATGGAAAAAGAATTTTTTACAACAAATATATCACTGACTAACTATACTATGCCTCATCAGTGAAAAAACATCCTTCAGCAACCCCTGGGGTGATAAGAAAGACTATTCATGAATGAGAAGAAGAAATTAAGTCAGTAGAGAAGACCCAGGTCATTCCAAAATGGAATTAGCACAGATCATTTCAAAATTGACAGAGGAGCAAAATGTGAAATACACTGTGAAGATTCAGTGAAATATAAATATTACATATTGATCCACAGGTGATCAATAAGAGCTTTTTGCTGCAGGCATTTTTATTCATAAAATAAGCTTTACTCAAATATTAAAGGAGAAAGGAACAATGAGCTTGCAGAAAACAAAAAGCACCATTCACATGTCCCCACTGATACTGACATTTGTCCTATAGACATGATAAAACCTTTGGGATGACCTATATCCCTGCAAAATGGAAAATCAAGTTTCATTTCCAACCTACTCTATTAGGCTGTATAATGGCCACCCAAAGGCATCAGGTCCTAACCCTGTAACCTGTAAATGTTACCTTATAAGGAAAAAGGGTCTTTGCAAATGTGATTAAGTTAAGGATCTTGCATTGGGGAGATCATCCTGGATTATCAGGGTGAGTTCTAAATCCAATGACAAGTGTCCTTAGGAGAGAGGCAGAAGAGATGTGACACACCCAGAAGAGAAGAGGGTGATGTGAAGAAGGCTGAAGAAGGCATATACTGAAGGGACATAGCCATAAGCCAATGAATGCTTGGAAAAGGGATCGATGCTCCCCCAGAACCTTCAGAGTCCCTGCCAACACCTTGATTATGATCCAGTGATGCTGATTTTGGAGTTCTGTCATCTAGAACAGTGACAGAATAAATTTCTGTTGTTAAGCCACCGACTCTGTGATCATTTGATGGTGCACCAATAGGAAACTAATAAATCCACCATATCTCCTGAGTGCCAGGCTTCTATTCCATCCCAAACTCCAGTATTTAATAATAATGAGAGTGATAATACAACACCTCCTGACACTACTAATATTTCTTAACGGACAAACACTCTGTTAATCACATATGCATGTGTGTTCTTTAATCCTCACACCACTACCATCTTTCAAGTGTTAGGATTCTACTGAACAGAAAAGAAAACAGTGCTACATTGTCACATGACCATCAAATGGCAGACTTGTCATTAAAACTTGCAAAACTGACTCTAGGGTCCTCTTCTAAAACCATTCTGTTGCACTGCTCCATGCATGATTTTTTATCACAAAGAGAAAAGTTCTGGTCTACAAAAAGACAGAGACATGTATATTGCATTAAATTTGTGGTCCATTCATATTACACTACATTCCTAGTCACTGAAAACTCTTAACTGGTATACCAGTCACTCTCTTCAGTTGATATTTGACTCTTTCTGAAACATTAGATTTTCATACCAAGAGTAAGTCTATTATTTCCTCTAGAATTAGTAGCAAATGGTAGCTGTATGTGACATAACAGTTTAGATTTTTTCCAACACTAACCCTAATTGGTAAGGCAAGTAAAGTAATGATTTTGAGGATAAGCACTGCTCAAACTCTGATTAAAATTCCAGTTCCAGGGAACCGGGCATGGCATTAATTAATAGTCTCAACTAATTATTTTCTTCTCAGTACCTGAAGTAGGCTATAGGTAGTGGGACCTGAAAAGTATCATTCATCCATCTATCTACCCATCTATCAATTTGTCCAGCAAGCCACCCAGCCAGCCATCAATCCATCTTATACTGAGTGCAACTTGAACTAAGATTGCCTGGAAAGTAATATCTAAGTTTATTTTAATAATATTTAGAAGGTATTAATATATGGCATTATACTAGGGGGCAAATTTAGTAATAATCTGACACTTCTGAAGTCTAACTTTAGAAAAGAGTGAGTGTCTTACTTAAAAAAAAAAGATTAAAAAAAAAATCCACAAGGACATGTTCCCTGAGAATGTGGATAAGAGTTTATCTCAGAAAAGCAACACCTGCTGAAGTTGTATAAGCAAAGTGATTCACCTGAAAGAGCATTTCATGGATGGAGAGGAAAAGGAAGATTCCTAGACCTTCCTAAAAAGACTCACTGTGGATATCATCAGGGAGCTGGGAGGTTATCACACTATGATGAACAAAAAGGCCACAGGTAGGGACCCAGGAGAAACCTACAGCAAGATCCATAACTAGAAACCAAAGAAGCAAAGGCACAATCATTACCTACCAAGCACTGCGTGTAACTCCACGGCAGCACAGGCAGAGTCAGGTGAATCACATCTTCCCTAGGGATGCCGATTATAATGTTTGGTCTACTGGAATGTTCTAAATGGCATTACTCAGAGTGGTTGCAGGAATTTTTAAATAGGAGGAGGGATGTTTTAATTACTTTATGATATATATGCTTCCATGAGTAATGGTCCATATCACTTGGCAATGAAGAGATTTTCCTAAAAGCTTTCTGAACTAACATCCATGGACCACTCTTTCCCTCTCCCATCAATGGTCAACCCATTTCTGTGTGCCGTCACAGTCCTTATTCACAGCTTATAAGAGCAGAGAATTACCTAATACTCAAAAAGGTAAAGAAATCAACAGTGACAACTCTAGGTGCACTTTGTTGGCTCAGTCAGTACAGAATGTGACTCTTGATCTTGGGTGTTTAAGTTTAGGCCCATGTTGGGTGTAGCGGTTACTTAAAAATAAAATCTTAAAAAAAAAAAAAGCATTCAGAGAACAAAAGTGACAACTCCAATCCTTTCTAATGTCTATACCATTAGACCATTATTTTACTTTTAAGAGTTTGTCCAAAGGAAGTAGAGACGTGCTCAAAGATCTCTGTTCAAAGATCTTCACTGTAATTTTTTTTTTCACTGCAATTTTTAACACTTTAAAAAGAATACTAAAACAATCCTAGTGTCTTAACAGTTGGGGAATGGTGTGATGCCACATCCAAATGTTAGGCTACTATGGACCATTAACTTTATCTTCCAGAAGAATATTTAATGACGTAGAGGAAAATGTTCATAATAAGATATCACATGACAATATCTAGGCACAGTATATATACAGTATGAGCCCAATTAAATATCTGAGCACTTACATACACACACACACAAATAAATACAAAGGGAATCCACCAGAACAATGCCAATAAATATCCATGATAGTAGGAATTTTACATGGAAATTTATCTTCTCACATAGTTTCATTTCCTACTTTTCAAGTTTTCCTCTACAGTATATATTATCTTATAAACAGAAAAAAAGGGACAAAAAAATGAAATGAAACAAAATGGAAGGTGGTGTCCATGAAAATAACCAATGGTGTTTAGGAGACATTTGACTGCTCATTTCTAAAGCATCCTAATTTTTGTTTTGCCAGCATTAGCACACCAACCTCCCTTCCCAAGATGCCAGTCTCAAATAGGTTAAGATGGCATTATCTTCAATTCCAAAAATGTGGAATCTGTGAAGATTCTGATGAACAAACTCCTGATTATTTTTTTTTCCTTCCAAGCTATGAATGTTATCATAAGTTGAATCACGGTATATGCAAAAGATGCCAAGTACCTTCTAGCAACAGATGAATCATGCATTACAAATGGCTTATGTTTAAAACAAATGATCAGTTTAAACATTCCTGCCTGCCACCAGGTCCCGGCAAATACTATATATTCTCTAACACAATAACTTAAAAATGGAGCATGGTCCCACATGGGCTTTGAGAAGTCGGGCAAGATTCAGGAAAGGAGAGAAGGGATGGATGGGCCTCTTTTTACACGGGCCAAGCAAAGCCACCATTTCCTTCCCTGGCTTCTGGATGTCTTCCCTCAGCAGACAAAGTGGAAAAACAAATGTAGGAAAGGGTAAATTGACTATGTTTGTTTTAAAAAGAATTAGCCCCAGGGACCCAAGGCACCTAAGTGGGCAAAAAGTAGAGGTGTATTTGCCTAATGGGAATCAATGGTAAAAATTTACTCTACATTTGCCCTTTTTCTGGGACATTTCATGAAAATGGAATGATACAATACATGGTCTTTTGCTTCTGACATCTTTTGCTTAGCTTAATATGTGCATATTATTTTTTGAGGTCCATTGACGTAGCTTGTATTAGTATTTTTTTGTCTCTGTAGTTTGTTTTTGCTGAATTGTATTCTACTGAATGGGTATAGCAAATTTTGTTTATCTATTCACTAGCTGATGGACATTTAGACTGTTTACACTTTTTGGCTATTATGACTAGTACCCCTAAGAACAATGTAGATTTGTGGTTGCCTGAGGCTAAGGGTAGAAAAAGACTGACTTCAAATGGGCATGGGAGAGGGGCTTTTGGGGAAAAATGGAAATATTCTAAAATTAAATTATAAATTTTCTAAAGATAACAATTCTGAACTAAAATCAGTGAATTTTATGTTATGTAAATTATAGCCCTATAAAGCTGTTTAAAAAACCTAGTTTGGTATTATCTTATTTCCAAGATGGTGTCCCTCAACTCTTGAAAGCAGATATTTATACTTTAAGTTCCAAGGGCCTGTCTTAATATTATAATATAAGGAGTATTGGTAAGGTATAATCCTTAACACCAAGATAGGCTTTAAATGGAATGACAGGGGCTTCAAAAGGAAAAGAGATAATATGGTTGTATATCAAATGCTGGAAAAATAAAATACGTTTCCCTAGTTAGAAAGTTTATGAAGGTGGAAAATGTAAATGTGAGGAGTCAAGGCATAGTTTGGGGTCCTAAGCTGAAGGCTTCTAAAAGGCTGAGTACCAGAGTGTTGAAATTCTGGAAGGTAAAGGGACAGAGCTAAAAAGAGATGGCAGAGACAGAGAGCTGAGAGAATAAGGAGTGAGGAAAAAGAGTCTCATGCCAAAAAAAATGGGTTCTCTCAACTTAGGATGGAGCAGAAAGGGGGAAGTTTACTTACCAAATAATAACATTGGCAGTTTGGCTTCACCAATCTTGTTTCCCTATAATACTATCATCACCCCTCCCATCTTCTGTCAAAATTAAAGTAACTTGCTGAAGGTCACAACCCTGGTAACTGTCAGAGACAGGATTAAACCCACAGGGTTCTGACCTCCATCTCTTCTTCACACTTAGGCTGTATGACTTAGATCGAATTGGTGCATTCTACCACCCACCAAGCAAATACTGCATGTTCTCACAAATGTGACACGAGTCTTGTGCTTGCTGAGGACAACAAGGTCATTTACTCCTACACCAGCAACCAATCAGCTTCAACCCAACCTTCCATCCCCTTCCTTGCCCAGTAGAAGCAAATTTAACCAAGATCGCTCCTAAGCTACTAAAAAGACTGAGTTAAGAACCGGTGTCACAATGGCCCTGAGCAAACTAAGAAGAGAAAACTGAGACTCCGTTACCTCCTTCTAAAAGAACAAATGTCCACAAGTCCCATTTAAACTCAACCCAGTCTTACAGCTCAGGACACAAGGCTTAGCAAGGATTGACTTATTCTATGAACTGGGGTCCATGCCTAGGTGAAAATCATGAGACATGGCTTGATAGTTGTGACCCACTGAGTCAAGGCCAGGGTAGGAAACCTGAAAATCAAAGCAAAAAGGATTCAATAAGCTTCCTGTAAAATTCACAAGAAGACAGCCACAGTTGAGATCAATGTTTCACATTTAATTGAGAGAGAGACTGATTAAGAGGGCCTTCAAGGACCCCTAGTGCCTACTGAGAAAATTATCCTTAAACTCTTCATCCAGATCTACCTGCCTGAAAAGAAAACATCTGCACAGAGAAAGACGCTTTCAACAGTTTACTTACAATGTGATGATTTGTGTTGTTGTAAGTTAAACCCCTCTAAACCCAGAGGGACAGACACTGATGCACTTAGGAAAGTCTGACTGCCCAAGATAGTTTAGAAGTGGGCTTATACAGTGTCATAGATAACTTCTTAATTAATGAACCCTTACTGTGGGCCTATGATGTCTCAACACATTTCTTTCTGAGAGGGAAAGAGGGAGAACAGGAAAGAGGGAGGAAGGGAGAACATTCCTTGTCACCAGAGGTTTTAACTAAATGCATTTCTGGGGATATCCGTTTGCTGGAAAAGAGCAGATTATCCTAATAACTTCTCTCAGGTCAAAACTCATACTAGTGTTCAGAATACTTTAATTACGAGGAAATGAAATCAGGCCATTCTGCCACACATGCAGGAAACAAAATGCGGCCAAGGCAACAGTCACAGCATCTTGGGTCTTAATTCTTAGAAATGCGGATCCCTCAAAGAATGTCCTCAAGCCAAAACAATCAGCTCACACGCTGGGCCTCCCAGAGGCCAGCCTATTCCAAGGACTTAATCCTGGAGCTGGCAGAATGATCACCTCCTGGGAATGGCCACCCAGGCCCTACAGGTCCCACTGCCCAGGCAGATGGGGTCAAGGGAGGATTGTGTGCAAGACTGCAGGGGGAGTGAGTGTCAGGATATAAAAACATTTTTTTTTTTTTTTTAAAGCAGAGGATAAATTAAAAAGCTACACCAAAAGGAATCTGTTTTAGAGCTGCCTTGTGACAAAACCAAATTCACACATGTAGGCTCGTAACTTTTTGGTTCAGGATGAGGATATTGTATACAGGCAAATGTTCCATAATTTCTCCAATTGTCTATAGATGATTATTTGGTGAAGAAAGAGGATTTGAGACCCAGAAGTCTATACTGACAGGGAGGTCACTGTTTCAAGGAAAGAATAGGAAAGTGAGAGGGTATGCCCTGGCAACCCAGCACTCCTTCGGTGTTCTCATAGACATCATCTCTTTGAATTCTTGCAACAACCCCTCTAGGAAGTCATTATCATATCCATTTTACAGAGGAAGAAAATGGGCAAAGATGGTTTGTGGAGGGTGGCTAAGGTCAAACTGCCAGTAAGTGGCAGAACTGAAAGTGAACCGAGGTCTGACCTTAAAACTTTTAGGAGGGACCCATACCTTCGAAGATGAGGTTGTCCATTTTGAATAGGAAACCCTTTTTGCAACTACCGGGAAGACTGGCCACACAGGTATCCTTCAGGAACTCTTTCTTGTAGGCCATGTAAGAGCCCTTAAGGAACATTCCTATAAAAGTGCAATGTTAAGAGTATACGCTTTGAGGTTCAGACAGCCCAGAGTTCTAATCTCAACTGCTTTTTTTTACTAGTTTTATTAACTTGGGCAAGTTCATTAAGATGGCCGAGTCTTGGACTCTTCATTTAAAAAACTGGGACAGGGTGCCTGGGTGGCTCAGTTGGTTGGGCGACTGCCTTCGGCTCAGGTCATGATCCTGGAGTCCTGGGATCGGGTCCCGCATCGGGCTCCCTGCTCGGCAGGGAGTCTGCTTCTCCCTCTGACCCTCTTCCCTCTCATGCTCTCTATCTCTCATTCTCTCTCAAATAAATAAATAAAATCTTTAAAAAAAAATAAAATAAAACACTGGGACAGTGACAGTCCTTGCATCATTGGGTCACTGGAATGCAAAGCAGATAATGCATGTAAAGTTTGGGGTCTATACTAGGGATTCAAACATTCATTACTATGAAAGAATAAAATGAATCCAAACTGATTGTTTTGGACTTTGCACCTTCAAAGTATATTTGCTGCAAGGTATGTGTATAAAGGGTAAGGGAGGAGACGTAGCCTAGATCTACCAAATTATCACATTATACAAAAAAGATTATGCCTGCCTCCCATTTTGATTAACCTAAAAGTTGACTATCTTAAAGCAACCCTGATATTCAAATCTGCTTTTCTTACAAAAGAATAATATGCATTCTTCAACACGCCTGAGTTTTACCTTCCATTCATCCTTTCCTACCCAGAGACAGCTCCTAGATGCTACATGATGCTAAATCACCCTGTGAGGATAAACGAGACAAAGGGAGAAGAACATCTTTAATATGAAAGCAAAAGAGAAGATTTGTTATTAATGTCCCCTTAAATGAGGGCGAGGTCTTTGAGAAAAGGGAAGATGTTGTGTTGGGTTAGGGTCTGCTTTGTTTCTACTGGTTACATATTTTGTCACTATCTTTTATTGAAGTGAAAGCCACAAAACATGAAATTAACCATATTAAAGTGAACAATTTAGTGGCACATAGCAGATTCATAATGTTGTGAAACGACAACTTTCATCTACTTCCAAAACATTTCCAGCACCCCAAAAAATAAAAAGAAACCCCAGACCCATTAGTCAGTTGCTCCCAGAAAGGTTCAGAACAAGCTTCCCCAAAATGTGCCACTTGAGCATGTGGATTATTTTGAACTGAAGACAATCAAGGACTGAGAGACAAGTAGAGCTTTTTACTTCCCCTTTAACTGTCTCTAAGAATTCGGGGCCGGGGGGGGGGGGTGGGGGGCCTGGTCCAGGAAGAGACCTACCACCAGAGAGAACTATGAAGAATATGGGCTGGGCATTGGTAAGCTGGGGGGAGCTGTGGGGCCTGTGTGTTCAAATTCCTCTGTGTGACCCACTGTCTCTGCATGGCATGACAAATATTTGTTTGCCAAACGTTTGCTCTTCCTATATTCCAGTGAATTGTCCTCCTTTCTTTTGAAGCCCCAGATCCCAATCCCCTTCTCCTTAGCTCAGGATTGACATAAACCTCAACTACCTGTCTCTAAACCTCTCAGGTCTATGTGCAGTTCCCATACTTATAAAATTTATTCCTCTCCTGTTAATGTGTCTTATGTGGATTAATAGACCAGCCAAAAAATGTAGTAGAGGAAAATTTTTTCATCTCCTACCGTCCCTATTTTCCCCCTTCCCCACACCCTGGCAATCTGCATTCTGCCCTTATGGACTTGCCTATTCTGTTTATTTCATATAAATGGAATTGAAAATAGAGACTATGCTACTTCAAAATATGCCTCGTAGGCATTAGGATTGTCTTGAGCTGGTTATTTTTAAACAAACAGCAGACACAGGAAAAGCTCTGAAAAACAAACCCCTTTTGTAAGAGACATTTACATTTATAAGGGAAATCTCCATTTGTAAGGGTGTAATCTCTCTCTGCTTTCGGGAAGAGGAGATAACTAAATCTCTAGACAATCTTATCAATGGAGTAGACAGGGACCTAAATCCGCACTGCAACCTCACCCTTTACCTGACTGCCAGCCATCAAAGGCTCCCTAACATTTTTTGTTTTTAGCTGGAGATAGTGTTTAATGAGGTGGCTTGGGTCATTTTGGTGAGTTACTCAGTTTTTCCAGGTATGTCCCATGTATACAGGAGATATACATGTTATTAAACTTCTGTTTTTCTCCTGTTAATCTTTTGTCATTGGGGTGGAGGAGTGGTCTCAACCAAGAACCTAAAAGGAGTGAGGAAAAATTATTTTTCCTCTCCTACAGAATCATATATTTAACTTGACTAAATCCTTAAAATAACCAGAGGTAGTCAGAACTAACCCTTCCATGTCTACACAGACTGCAGGACCATATTTGATAACCATTTCACTGGAGCTTGGGTTCCTATAGTCCACTTACAGACATCATCATGGAATCATCTATTTTCCAGTGAACATCAAGTCGAAAAGCAGACCAACACTTATGGTTCAACTCAAACAAATGTGGAGCATCTTAACATTTACACTGGCCAATTTCTGTTTTGACTGAACCAAATGGATTTTTCCATTCCTCCAGATGAGTGCTGGCTAATTAAAAAAGCAAATCAGGTTCAACCAATTTTTTTTCTTTTATGTAAATTCAAAAATGTATTGCCCATTGGAACTATATAATGCAACAGACTCTCAACCAGATGGAGAACATTCTCTGCTTAATGAAGAACCAGGAACCCACCTACCCAGTCCATCCTCTGTTGATTTAAATCATGTACTATGAGAAATACAGAATACAGTTTTAAGGAATGTGGTCCAAGCCACCCCCAGCTAAGCCACATCCAGCCCTGTTGTTTAACAAGTGTCCAGAGAAGGAGGCTTTTAGTATTTCCAAAAGTTCATCCACGTCCTCTGCTTCAGAGTTTTCTAGGATAGGTTGCATCCAAATCACCTAAGGAACTTGCTGGTGAAAGGGGTGCTTGGGCTCCACCACCCACCCCCCCAAAGTCTGGTCTCTAGGACTAGTCTAGTCTAGGCCCCTGTATCTGCACCAAGTGTCTCCAATGATCAGTTTGTCCGTGGAAATGAATGCATAGGCTCTGAAGGCATGCAGAGAAAGAGAACAGAGAGAATTTGTATGGCCTTTGATAGCAAAGATACAAGATTCAAGCAGCTCTTCCATAGGACTAATGTTCCTATAATTAACTGCTCTCAGCTTACAGTTATTCCAGAGTCCAAGTTATAAGAAACTCAAAAGGTGCTTACTGCTAACCTTGAACCTGGGTCTCCTGAGGGTTGGGTCAAAGAGACAAAGCTAATTTTGGAGGTATGCAAGTGGGCACTGATGGGGAGAGGACATGAGGAGGCTTTGCAGGCTTGGGGACTTGAAGGTTCACCAGAGCCAGAAAAGGGTTTCATGGCAGGCAGCAGTGTTTCTATTCTGGGTTCATTCAAGGGACTCACTACGTGACCTTGGGCCTTCCCTCAGTACCACTGCCTCTCCATTTATGAAATAAAGGCACCAGTGTCTGTCACAGGGGCCCTCCCGGGGTGGGAAGATTAATGAGGCAAAGTTTGCAAACTGTGTGGAATGGCAGGCGACAAAGAGCAGCAAGAAGCAAAGTAAATGGTGGCCAGCCCTACCCCTCCCTACACACATATACACTTCTTTTGCCTTTGAAAAATAGCATAAACTTCTTCTCCTCCAAGTGAAGTCTACAGACCAGCAGCAGCAGCAGCAGGGAGCTTGTCAGAAATGCAGAATCTTAGGTCCCATCCCAGACCCGCTGAATCAGTCAGTCACTCTGGAGTGGAGCCTAGCCACCTGTGGTTTAACAGCCCTCCAAGGGACACTGATGTTGCAGTTCCTAGCAATATCTAATGGCAACAGAGCCATGAGAAAGCCAGATAAGTCCCCAACTTCCAAGGAGCTTACATTCCAGTGTCAGGTGGGGGTTAGAAAATAAACAAGATTTTTGGAGAGCGCTAAGTGCAATGGAGAACACAGATCAAAGGGTTGGTTGCAGTATAGTAGAATGGTCAAGCTATAGACTCCAGATTTTTGTGCCCTAGGTCCAAACCCTTGTTTGGCCACTTACTAAGCATTTCAGAAAATGACTTATCCTCCCACTGACTCATTTTTCTCATCTGCAAAATGGGGATAAAGAAAGATCTTTCTTTAGAGCAGAGGTCAACACACCTTAGCATTCATAAGAATTAACTAGATAGCTTGTGAAGACAGGGGTTGCTGGACCCCAACCTCAGAGTTCTGATGCAGTGGGTCAGGGTAGGACCTAAATTGGCATCCTTGACAGACTCCCAGGTGATGCTAATGCCACTGGCTGTGCAGATCATAAGTGAAGTCATATTTTTCCAGGGTGAGGCTTCCAAAATTTTAATGCCCATTCATCACCTAGGGACCTCATTAAATTGCAGGTGCTGAGGTACCTGGCTAGCTCAGTTGGTGGAGCATGCAACTCCGAACTTGGGGTTGTAAGTTCAAACCCCACATTGGGCGTGGAGATTATTTTTAAAAAAAATAAATAAATAAAATAAAATAAAATGCAGGTGCTGGTCAAGTAGACATGGGGAGAGGTCTGTGATTCTGTGTTCCAAACTCTCCCAGGGGGCACTGATGGAGCTGGCTAGTCAACCATGCTTTGAGGAGGTTAATGTATCTGACACACAGTAGATGATCAAATATAGTATCTATTATAGTATTTCTTTCTGGTTCTTATAATATCCTTTATTTTATAAAGTGACAGTGATGGTAAATAGGTAGCAAATGGTTAGGATTTTAAACATCCTTATTTGGTAAACTGTAAAATGATAACACTATATTAAATCCTATGAAAAGGATATGTTGATTTATGGAATCAAAAGCTTCAAAACCAATGCAAAATTTCCTCACAGGCCATTGTAGGGGTAGAGAATTCACAAAGTAGCTTATGCCAGCCTCGAGTTCCAAAATCTTTGATAACATATTAACCAACTATAGGTACAGTTCTACAAAGGGTATGAAAGGAATTAACAATATTAAAAGATTTGAGAAAATGTTATAATAGCTACATAAAACCCCCAGAATAAATTCTGAGAACAAATACAGTAAAGAGTGCACATGGTCCTAAATAATACAAAGAGGTATGTGGGCAAAATTCTTCAGAAAGATTTCTTCTTTTTTTGTTTTATTTTGTTCTTCTTTCCTTCTACCCTGTTTCCTTTTCTTTGGGGCAGAATTTTTCTCCTTCCTTAATGGAACAATTAAGCAGACCAATATCCCTCTCCTGGGACTCTCTTCCCATCAGGTTATAAATAACTTCTGCACAATAACTAAGAACATATATAAAAGCAATGACAAGGTCGTTTACCATGAACATGCCATGTTCTGTTTCTATGGCAACATGGAGTCAAAGACAAGTGACATACGATGATGTTTCCATTATACCCCCCATTGTCTTAAACCCTGAAAGGGCTAGCTCTGGGCAGGTCAGCCTTCTTGCCCATTTTTAAATCCTTCCCCACTAGGGCGCGGGTGGCTGGGATCTGGGACTCAAGCTCCAAACGCAGAAGGCAGGAATTGGAGACCAAACTCTGCTTGGAGCCTGGTGGAGGGCACCATCAGGAGATAACACAACTCTCTAACTTTGAGCACACTTTCACATTCCTCACTGTGAAAACCAGAGTCCAGGTAACAATCTCCAACTCAGACAGGTTGTTAGTCTGCCCCTCTGCCTCACTCAGTCTTGGGCTTGCTCGGCTGTCTCACCTCACTGTCTTTTTTCTTTCTTTTCCCGTTTCAGAGAAGTTCAGAGCAGGACTAATCAGAGGTAAAGGAAGGTGCTGGCTGGTTACCAAATGCTTGCAAAGGCAGGGACTTTATCAGCTACAAGCTCATTAGAGATGTCTGTCTTCTGAAATGAATGGCAGACGGAAGTGTTTCTTCCCCTTGCTTCCAATTCGGCCAGGCCTTTTCCCTGGTGCCTAAGAACCCGGAAGCAAGAGGAAAAGGTGAAAAGATGCTGGCACTGTCTAAATAGCAAGGGTCCAACCTTCATGGAAAAGGCAAGGATATAATCTGTGGGAAGAGCGAGGTGGCTAAGTTTCATGAAATCACTCTTAAAAATGGCAGATAAGTTCTAAATAACCCCTTCTTCACTTAGAAATCATCTGGACTTATTTGTACACTTACTTTTTTAGAATTACTTTAAATTTTTTACTTTGAAAGGAATCCAATCTGCTCCAGTTTATTTAAACCTCATTAAACCTGATTTGTTACTAACCTCTAATGATGAGGATAAGGGTATCTGATATTAGATGGACAGAGAGATGGAAAGGAAAGAAGGGAGGGAGTGAGGGAGAAAGGATGGAGAAAAGGAAAGGCAAGACAAGCCAAGACAAGACTCTACTCTCACTATGTGCCAAAGGGTCTAGTGGGTGTTCTGCTACAACACTATGGTTGATAGCATCATTATTTCCAATTTGAACATGGGAAAACTGAGATGTAGTAGGACATAGGGCCCACCATTGTAAACTGCTAGAGCAGAGCCTGGAATGAAACCTAGAAGTAGCTTAACTCCAGAGCTCTTAGCTGTGACCTATCTGCTTCAAAAGTAGCTCTTTCGTTTATTTGCCTGAAAATAACTCCTTTCAAGCTTCAAATGGAATGCTTGCTATGGTTGGTATTCCGGCATCTAGTGTGCATGTTAGTTTTTCCCTTGGTGACTTTATAATCTGATTAATTCTGCCTTTCTCTGTGAGTCCAAGTGGTTTATGTTTTACATAGAAACTGGTCCCTCTTTGCCTAAGTGTTTCCTTGTTACTGGCAAATACCATCTGGGGTTAAAAGATAATGAAATAGATGATGGACCTCTTCTCAAAAATCACATCCCTAACGCTCTCTCTTCCTTTGGAATGGTGACTCAGGGAATGATAAAATGAAAAGATGCTACCGAAGGGAAATGTCAGGTCTTTCTCATCCACTGCAAACACATTCAGGGACGATCTGCCCCTCTGACAAAGTTAGATATGTCATTAGGACAAAGCTTAGGTCAAAACAAAGGATCCTCTCACTGTAGATTTCACATGCACATTTTAGGCCTATTCAAAAGCAATGCTGGGGTGAGTAATCTGGAGGATGAATAATTTAAAAAGCAAATTTAAAATCCTCTACAGAACACAAATTACCCAAAAGGGGGAAGAGGGCATGATTTCATCTTTTGGAAAAGCAAGCAGGGCCAGGCACAGGAGAGAAACAACCTCTCCAAGAACTCACAGAATTCAGAGTACCCCATACCCTTTATTTTTGTTTATGATCACCATACAATCAAATTTTATTTTATTTTTTTATTTAAAAGATTTTATTTATTTATTTGACAGAGAGAGACTGCAAGAGAGGGAACACAAGCGGGGGGAGTGGGAGAGGGAGAAGCAGGCTTCCCGCTGAGCAGGGAGGACCCCGGGATCATGACCTGAGCTGAAGGCAGACGCTTAATGACTAAGCCACTCAGGCACCTGATACCATCAAATTTTAATCACACAATACATGCATACCTTTTCCTTGCTAAAAATATATAGATAAGATTAAAGTTTTCCTTTTATGGCTACCCATAATTCTACCTCTGCCCCCCAAAACCTGGAAAAAAAAACAATTTGTTGAGTATCCTTCCAGACCCTTCTTTTACACATGAGCACATGTTATGCTTTTCAATAGATTATTTTCTGCTATTTACTAAAAAGAAATATGTTGTTCACTTTAATTGGTTTATATTAAAATCCTAAACCATAAGGAGTTAAACTCATCTGTTCACCTATAAAACACTCAATGAAGGTGTCAATGATCTTTTCAGGGGTGAGCAACCAGTTTCCTTACAAATTGAAGAAACCAAAAGGCAATCTGTATTATGATGCAGTTATGCGATGTTGAGCATGATGCAATGGAAAAAGTCCATTCCTGAGAGTTAGGTCTTAGATCTGTTAGACATTCTCCTTCTTTAGGCTGGTTGTGCAGCCAACTAAATGAAACAAGAAAGCAGAACAATTAAGAGTCAACCTCCAGCTGTTCACTCCATGTTGGCACTTACTATTTGCATGACCTCAAACACTTGACTTGGCTGCTCTGTTATCAGTTTCATCACCTTCAAAATGGGGCTATTTCTAATATCTACTTTAGAGGGCTCTTGTGCTTATTAATAACTTAAATGCATGTAAAGCATCTGGAGAGTACCTGACATGTGATGAATACTCAATAAATATTAGCTGTTATTCTTATTAGTATCACTGTAAGTATGTATCCTCTCCTTCATATCAAACCTACATACCACTTCAGATTTCAGACTGAAGAAAGAAACAGAAAGAAGAAAGGGGAAATCAGGAAGGATTGCTAAGTGTTCTGAAGTGTATCTCGAAGGAGAATGGATGGATGGCTGGGGATGGATGGATGGACGGATGGATGGATGGATGATGGAGAGACAGGTAGATGAATAAGCGGATGAATGAATGGACAGGAACCAGTAGCAAGAGGAAAACTATGTACCTGAGCAGCATTTATTCAATAAATATTTACTGAATACCTACCATGTACTCAGTTGGGGAGGTGACAAAGTGGCAATAAAATACAGACCTCCTTACCCTTTAAAAGAGAAGACAATCTTATAAAGACATCAATTACAAATCTGGCGAGCTCTATAAAGGGAAATCAAAGAGTGTGATGAGAGATTATGACAGACTTCATTTAAATGGGGAGGGTAAAGCAGAGAAGTTGCATTTAAAGACCTAATGGATCCTAAAAACTAATAAGGAAGAGACTATGAAAACCCTTCCAGGCTAAGGAAACAAAGTGGGGTGGCCCAGGAGGCAGAGACATCTGTTTGACACCTAGTGGGACTTGGTGACAGAGAGTCGCAGAGGCTGGCTGGGTCATAACGGAGTCAGGGAGAGTTTAGTTTTTATTCTCAAAGCAGAAGCAGATAGTGAAGTGAACAACCATGCAACACTTCTTTTCCCCTCTGCTTCCACTCCTCTCTCCAACACAGAATCTCTTTTATAGAGCTTCAGGGACCTCACAATGAGAAAACAGAGAAAAAGGACTGAGTCTTTCAGTCGTTTGTTCATGGAACTATGGGGCCCTAGAGGTAATTTAACATGGAAGTTATCAAAAGAACAGTAAACCCTGCCTTCAGGGGTGTGTCCAGAATCTGAAGCATAAAGGCCAATATGGCAACTTAATGCTTCAGACTTCTGAAACAAAACTCATTGATTTATGAAGTTATCAGAATGTTAGACTCTCTACTGCCTTTAATCATTAACTTTTGTCCAAGGTTTACCTTTTATCAAGTGCTGACTTTGAAGGCCAAGACCTCAGGGTTCAAATCTCTCTTTTGACCCTCCATAGCTGTGTGACTTTAACCTATGAGACTATTTCTTCATTCAGGAGTAGATGACAAAGTATAATCTGCAGGAGAATGGCCTCCTAAAGATGACCATGTCCTAATCCCCCAAACCTGTAAACATGTTACATTAACAGTGAAATGGAGAATTAAGGTAGTAGATGGAATTAAGTTTATTAATCAGCTGACCTTAAAATATGGAGTGTATCCTGGACTGGATTACCCAGGTGGGCCCAATGTAGTCACAAGAGTCCCTAAATGTGGAAGAGAGAGGCAAAACAGTCAGTGTCAGACAGATGTGATGTGGAAGGACTCAACCAGCCATCAGTGGCTTTGAAGAGGCCATGACTCTAAGAATACATGCAGCCTCTGGGATCTGAAAAGGGCACAGAAACAGGCACTATGCAAAGCCTCTAAAAGGAATGCAGCCCTGCCTGCCCCTTGGTTTTAGCCTAGTGAAACCATTTTGGACTTAGGACCTCCAGAACTGTTACATAATAAATGCGTATTCTTTAAGCCACCAAGGTGGTAACTGGTGCAGCAGCAGGAAATTATTTCACAATCTATGACTTTGTAACTTCTTAGGAGGATTACAGGAGCTGATTTATGGAAAGTGGATGGTGTCTTAGGAAGGAGTCAAGATGGTTGTTTCTTCATTTCTGTAAACTGCCAAATTTGATGTTGGCAAGGTTTTCACATACCTTTCCCGTGATTTACCTCTACATCCACATCCCCAAGGGCCTCATCCCCCCAAAACATATACTGACTGTGCCCTCAGATGACTAGTGATTAAATCATTAGCTGATGAGGCTAGAGACCCTCCCAAGAATACTGGCATTCAAAAGCCAAATACACTGAATCACTCTGCTTAAAATCTTCATGGTTGTTCAAAGTCTCCAACAAATCTCATTCTGGGATTTACAGTGCCTTCCAGCATCCACTCCCTTCCAATTTCTGCCTTCCCAGTTCCTTCTGTTCCCCACAGACCCTCCAGCTAGGTGTTAGTTACCTCAATGACTACATTTCTTAAATGTATCCAAATCTCTCATGCCTCTGGACCTTTGCATGTGCTGTTCCCTCTGCCCAGAACGGATGCCTCCCCCATGCACTTGTTCATCAATCCAAATCCTAGTCATTCTTTAGGACTCAGCTCAATCATTACAAGGAGCTTAATGTCCAGCTACTCAAATGAATCAGGATCCACCTCCCTTGTTCTCCTACAGTACAGAATCCATGCTTCAATTTTAGCAATTCTCACACCATATTACAACTCACCACCTGGTGGTCTCTTCCAGTCATTAGTCGTTAATATCAATGTCTTTTTAGAATCATGGAGCCTTTTGAGGATCTAAAGAATGAGACCCCATCTTCAGGAAACTACACACATACAAGTTTTATATAATATATATATATAGTTTACAAATTATCTCAGGGGGTTCATGGATTCCCCCAAAAAGACCTGAACCTCAACATTAAAAAACGCATTAAAATATGAGTGCTCTGAGAGAAAAAATGCAATCTAGTTTACCTCTTTGTCCCCAGTATTCAGCACATGGCCAAGCAAAGAGTTGGTACTCAATAAATATTAGATGGGTGGATGGATAGATCGATGTATGGATGGTTGGATGGTGGATAGGACTGTGAACGATTAATTTGTATATTTATATATCACTGGAAAGACTCATCTGGAGAATTTCTCCTAATAATAGACAAATGAAGATTACAAAACCTCATCAGAGAACAAGATTAATCACACTTCTCTGGCTAATCACATTGGTATGACAAAAAGGCATCTGTGAAAAATACCCTTATTGACAACATGTTCCATATTGTTCAGTAGTTTCAGAAACGTTCCTAAGAAAAACAGATAGGATCCATCTGATGCAATCAGGGCTAAAAACGAAAACAAAAACAAAAACAAAACCATTAGCTAGGAGATATATATATATTTTTAAAGATTTTATCTATTTATTTGACAGAAAGAGAGTGAGAGGAGGAACACAAGCAGGGGGAGTGGGAGAGGAAGAAGCAGGCTTCCCGCCGAGCAGGGAGCTCGATGTGGGGCTCGATCCCAGGACCCTGGGACCATGACCCGAGCCGAAGGCAGACATCCAACAACTGAGCCACCCAGGCGCCCTGCTAGAAGATATATTTTATGGTAGAATAAATCAAAGGATTAGGCTCTACCACCCTTATTACAGATGATGAAGTTGAATTAATAAGACTGTGCACCCCTTCTCTCTGAAATTCACCTAGAAAAAGGGTTGTTGTAGTTGGTCCAGGAATTGTGAAAATTACTTGGGTTAGAGCAAAAGTTCAATGCAGACACACACACACATACTCTCTCTCTCTCTCTTTTTATATGGGGCACAACCTAAATATCCAACAGGGGTTTAGTTGATTATTCTACATTAATACAGTGGAACACTATGTAGGTACTTAAAATATTACATTTTAGAAGGGCATTTAATGGGATGAAGAAATGTTCATGCTATCTTAAGTAAAGACAAAGCAGCTTACAGTGATCTCAAATTTTCAAATATGTATGTACATATAGAGAAAAAGGCTAGGAAATGTTAGCACTGGTTATCTGTGGATGTTGAAACAGATGATTTTGAACTTCTTTTATCAGATCTATATTTACCTATCCAAATATTCATACATATAATACTTACATTATGTATAAGTAAACATGGCTATTAAATCAGAACTTTTAAATTAAAAGCTTGCCCGTGTATGTATATTTGTACAGACAAAAATACGGAGGGGTGGATCAAGTTTTAATTCCTGCCTAAGGAAAAGCCTTTTCATTGGACATAAATTTCCCTAAAAATGTGCCACTCTTCACCTGGCAGCAGTTCCAAAGTAATAACACCTAGGGAGAGTTGATCTAGCCTCATAAATCTGGCCTTTCATCTCATAATCTAAATTTGGTGAGAGAAATTGGATTTCTGTCAAATTTGCGTCTCTTCCTGTTGGGGCATTTTGGACATCAACACCTTTTTCTACGCTCATTCACTGTGTATCTGCCTATGCTAAAAGGGCTCCTCTTGCATGGTTTGTTGCTACAGCTTTGTGACACAGTTCCCAGGTCCGGGTCTTCCTGGCTATTAGACCTAGTCTTTCCATGAACGTCAGAAAGACTTTAATGAGGAAAGGCACTAAGCCAGAATGAACGATGATCCATTGTCTCTTTTGTGTTATATTCAACTAAATGGTGCTTTAGAGAAAAGGACTCCAACTGAGCATTATTCAGTTTAACTTAATAAATATCTGCTGCATATTTCTTTTGTGAAAGGTGATGCAATGGATTTAGACACATATTTAGGTCCGACATAAAAAGATGGAGCTCTTCAAAACTCCATCTTTTACTGGGAAATAGGAAATGATCTCCCTGATAAGTACTCAGATATAAAGAAAATGAAACCCCACCCCAAGTATCTTTACACTCAACCAGGTGAATAGGGCTCTATCCCATATCAGGTACTAAAGATTCTACATTCACTATGGTTTATGTTTCAGCAGAAATCCAAAGAACACTAAGTGTTCAGTGAACTGGGATGCCACTGTTGCAAGTACTCTCAGATGGTAAAGGAAAAAGGAGCTCACCACTGACTCCTCTGCAGAATACCCTCAGCGTTGATCAAACAAATAGAGTAAGTCTGGGCAGGAGAACAGTCATACAAAAAAAAAAAAAAATCTGTACAAGATACAAGATATATAAGGCTGAAGAATAAATAAAAAACACTTGGAAGACATCTAGCATGGCAAATGGCATATAGCGGTTCACGTCCAACCATTCAATTTCAAAATTCAAATCCAATAGATGTGTTTATTATTAGGTAAGAATCAGTGCTTCTATCTTACAAAAAATGAGATGGAAGTTCAGAGAATGTCTTGGTCAAGGCAACATATCTTGGGAAAGGTAGAATTTAAGATCTATCATATCCAATACCCTTTCACGCACATATACACTCACCCCATTGCTTTTGCTGCCTGTCTTCAGGTAGTCAGTTGTAATGAACCAAGTGTGCCCTAAAACCCAGTTAGGGTCTGAAAGTTAGATTCCTGACCAAGAGACTCATATGAACTAAATGCGCAGGTCTCCCAGTCGGAGAAGTTCTGGATCTGATGACGATGGGAGAAGAATATGGGCAGTGAGTGGCAGTAACCTCCTTGAAGGAAACATTCACCATCCTCACCCAGCCCCTAGGGTTGTGTGGGAAAATATATTTGAATGAGTGAGTGAATGAAACAAGCAAGCTCTGGGGAAAAGAAGTGAATTCTGACAAGTTGGGGAAAAGGAAACCACTTCTGCAAATGAATTCTGATCACTATCGAGCTTTTTTTTTTTTTTCCCTCACAAGAAACATAGCAGAGACTTGAGATACCATCTTAGAGTAGTTATCTGGTCATTAGCCACTTCAAGTCAAATAAATAGTTCAAGGTCAAAATGAATGAGTCACTCAGAGTCTCAGACTCCCCCTCTGTGGAATCCCCAGGAGTGTGATGCTTCCTCATGCAGAGGTGGACCCTCTACAATAGCCTGAAGTGCCTGACCTTAGCTCCTAACCTTGTAATAATCTGGATAAATGATCCTCAAAATAGAGTGAGAACAGGCTTATTTTGTCACTATGTCACTAAATTTTTTTAGAAAGGGTCCTTGTCCTTTGAAGTCTAAAAGACTCTGAAATGATAATAGGGAGGGTTATTGAACACTGTAAATTTTGGAGCACTGTGTAAAAATTCTGAAGTATTATCTCAATCACTCCTCATAACACCCTCAAGAGGGAGATGTTATTATTAGCCCCATTTACAGATGGAAAAACTCAGGCCCAGAGGATTAATTAACTTGTCCAAGGTTGGAAGGTTATCAAGTGGCAGAACTGGGACATCTTAACCATTATACTCTACTGAACTAGTGCTCATTTTCTAAAATTTGGCATAATCTTTGAACAATGAAGTCAAAAAGAAAATGACCCATGCTCTTTTGGGAGATTTCCTCTTGAACCATTCTCCAAATAAATTCACAGGTTTCCACCAAGTCAATTCTTCTGCTTAAACATTGCCAGTACCCACTGGGGTGAGTGAGGAATGGTAGGTGTGTGGAGAGGGGTTATTTAGGTTTAGGATCCAGACCAAAGAGGGGACGAAAGCAAGAACCAACACTTAGTTGAAAGAAAAATTAAATTCAAACAGCCTCTCTAGGGGCCAGTGAGTGACCCTCTAAATCTTCACTAAAGTCTATGGCTACAACTGATATGGCACATTACATATTATCATAAAATTATTTTCCTATGTGTTTGTCTCCCCTCTTGAGAATAGTGATTAAGTAAATATAATCATCAGCAACACTGGGTAACCTGCAAAATATGACTGCTATGTGCCAGGCTCTGTGCTAAGCAGATCATACACCATCCATGGGACTTGGGCTATTCAGCCAAAGTGCATGATCTTGAATTAGCCTTGGTGAATCGAGCTATGTGGGGTAGACCCTGGTGGTTGCCAACAAAGCAGCCATCCCCCAGGACATTCTTTGTTCTTGGCTCAGGTTCTGTTCTATTTGAATTATCACCCTCTGTGCACTCAGAGAAGGTAGCCCCTTCCCAGAGATTCACTTTTGATTAACTGAAGCACAGATCATTCCATCCCCACTGCCAGTGATCGGTTTAGGCACCAGTGTGTGATGAAAACCTGGCCAATGGCATTAAGAGGACATTTGCTGAATGCTTCTGGGAAAGGTTTTCCCCTTGAAGGTGAGGAGAAAAGTGTCTTTGCATATGATTGTATGAGGACATGATGCCTGGAACTGTGGTAGCCATCTTGCACAGTGAGGGGATGAATCTGAAAGCCTAAAGGCTGAGGATGGGGAGATGAAAAAATGTGAATCGCCTGGGATTCTTGGTGAAATCACTGCACTGCTAAATTAAGCAATTGGGAAGCCATTTATCTTCAGGAATCATCATGTGAGATAATAACTCCTGTATAAGAGAAGCCTTTTAGTGGGTGTTCTGCTGTTTGCAATACAAACAAAAACAAAAACAACAGAACTCCCAGAAGGTATTATACCTAACTTTGCACATATTACTTAATCCTTGGAAATTTCTACTTTCTTTCTTGGGGTGGGGGCGTGGGAGGGACAGAGGGAGAGGGAGAGAGAAAAAAATTTTTTTAAGATTTCATTTATTTTTACTTGAGAGAGAGAGAGAGAGAGCACAAGCCGGGGGGCCGGGGGGAGAGGGAAAGGGAGAAACAGACTCCCCACCGAGCAGCGAGCCAGATGTGGGGCTTGATCCCAGGACCCCAGGATCATGATCTGAGCCAAAGGCAGATGTTCAACTGACTGAGCCACCCAGGTGCCCCGAGAGAGAAAATCTTAAGCAGGCTCCATGCCCAGTGCAGAGCCCAACATGGAGCTCATTCTCATAACACTGAGATCACAACCTGAGCTGAAATCAAGAGTTGGATGCTTAAAGGACTGAGCCACCCAGGTGCCCCAGTTAACAGGAATGTTGTGGAGGATTAGAAAGATAATGGAAGTACAGTGTTTCAAAATGCACGGACATTAGTAAGTGAATGATAGAGGATAAATATCATTGTAATGATCTCATTGCTTCTCACACAACCTCTGAATCAGGAACTCCTGTAATTCCGATTATACAGATTTAGAGACTACAGCTCAGAGGGTTTCAGTAACGTATTCAAGTCAAACACAACTAGCAAGAGTTAAAGCTCACATTCAAAGTCACGGTCTGACTCCAGAACTTACTACGTAGCTGTATGCTCTCATTCCTGGAAACTCCAGCGACTAGTGGAAGGCCTGGGAAAAGCAGGCACTCAGGGTGTTAGGTTAACTGAACTTAACTCAGGGGCCCAAATGCACCGACCAGGACCCTAAAGCAGGAAAGTGTAGCTGCAAGTAGTTGGAATGTGCCACCTGGTGAGAAAGCCTCACAGTTTTCCACTTCCTTCTTTTCCATTAACCCTGGGACGCCTTCTTCCTCACTTATCTCAGCTTTCATTTAAAAGCCAGTTTCACAGATCAGCCAACTTCACATGAAATCAGGAATCCAGCGTTCAAGCTCACAGGAAGCTCTTTGCAATGGTTATTTTAAGAACCCTGAGTGGAAAACCAGCTGTTCCCACTCAAAAGCAACAGGGGGCAGCAGAGAGCAGCAAACTGCTTCGTCCCTAAAACACTTTTAAAAAGGGGAAGAAAAAAAATAAAAAACAACCTTGATCTTCAGCCCAGAAGCAACCTAGCGTAAAAATATCCCAGGTCAAACGTACCTGACACAATGGCTAGGCAAATTCACATTTCCAGTCTTCTGACAGGAAAAAACAGTAACAGAGACTCGAATTCCTGAATGCGTTACTGACCATTACAGGTTCTGGGGAACCAGCCCAGCCTGTCTTGGGAAACACTGTCTAACCAGGAATAATCTTGGATGAGCTGAAAGGGGTAGGCGCTTTTAACCCAAACAAACTCACCTTGTTAAACTTTTAATTTCATTTCGGATTTAAATCTGTCCTGGGAACAGCCGTCATCGGTCTGCTAAAGTATATCTGAAAGATGCCCTAGGAGAAGTTCTTGTCTATTTTTAAATACCCAGGGCAAAGGGACACTATGCTCTACATTCATTTAAAAATCCAATTTCTTAGGTCACTAGATTTTACAGGATGCTGGAAAGTAAATAAAATTCTCCTCTGCGTGGCTTCAAACTACTGCAGTGCTCTCCTACTGGGCATTATTAGGATTTAGATTTGAGTTCTTGGTGCCTCCAACCAGAGAAAATATCTTTGATTATCTTCTCCTCTACTTTTAAATTTATAGACTGGTGTTAAAAGGAAAACAAGTAACATTCTCACATGAGGGCACCAATAACATGTCACCAGTCTATGGCAATGGCCAGGTGCCAAAGTCCATTTGGAACCCTCAACAGATGTTGCCCTAAAACTCTGACATTCCTTTACAGTGTTTCTCTTGCTTTTTGTATTTAATAAAGAGGGGAGTAAATCCTATATATATATATATTCCTGTTCATAAACTATTTTTTGACCCAGTCCAGCTTTATTTGCTGTTTTATCTCAAAGAATGTTTTATTTTTCCTTTAGAGCATTTGTCTCCATTTCAATTATGCATTCATTATGCATTTCTTTGGTGTTTCTCCCCTCTTCTAGACTTGCAGCTCCCTGGGGAGCACACTGGTTTTGCTCACAGGAGTACATAGTCCGATGCTTGGCACATAATAGGAATTCTCCACAAATGCACCAAGTGTTCCCAGTGGTTCTGGGGAGGCTTCACCCACTGGTTATGTTAGGCAAGGGCTGGAGCCCTGTAGGTAAGAGCCACTCCAGGTTCTCTGATTCATATGAAGCTGGTGTTAGCTCCCTAACATATTAGGTAACCCACACACGATCACAATTACCCATTCTGTGGGACGATGTTAGGGAAAGTGATGGAGCAGAGCCAAGAAAAGTCCTGTACCTCCTCTCTCTTTCTCACATCTTCCCTTCCAGCAGAGACCACAGACCAAGGTGGAAATATCCCATGTTGCCCCCTCTGCAATATCCCCTGTACATTAGAAAACATAGGCCTCTCCCTTTCCTTAATAGCATTATCAGACTTGAACTTCCTCTGAGAATTTAGAAGGACTGTTATGTGGTGTTAAACTTTAATCACACTTAGTTTAAGACTCCAGAACAGGATTTTAAAAGCCAATCCAAGTTATACGAACATCCTAAGTTAATTCTCAATGGGCTAGACACTCAGTATTTTGTACTGGAAGGAAGTCTTGAAATGTTACAATGAATATACAATTTTAAAAGACTTTTACACCAGTTCATTAAATATATAATAAAAATGCATATAACAAGTGCTATCTGAGAAGGATAAATTCAACAAGATCTGGGATGATGGGCTGGATAACATCCTCAACACATTAACACCATCTACCATGCACAGTTTTTAGATAGGCCCTGACAGCCACAGGAATACAGTGTTTCCCAGAGAGCAGAGACCTGAAGACCTGGAAATGCCAGAATGATACAAAAGCAGAAAAAGAAGGACAGAGCAAGGCACACCCCAGAAAATAAACCAACATTAACAGCAAGCATTTGTGGTACACTTACTATGTGGCAGGCACTGTTGCAAATACTTTGCCTACATTGTCTCAGTATCCTCACAGTAATCCAAGGAAGAGAGGTACTGATACTTGAGCCCCATCTCAAGGAGAAACCAATGCTCATCCGAGCAGTTAAGTAACCTGCCCAAGGTCACACAGCTACGTAGGAAGTGACAGAGTTACGATTCAAACCCAGGCAGCCTGGCTCCACAGCCTGTGCTTTTAACCGCTACAGCTTGCTACTAGACACTGCATTTAATCACAGCAATGGTAACAACAACCCTTTACTTGTACATGATGTGTTCCATACAAAGTATTTTCTCACACATTTTTTTAAAGATTTTATTTATTTGACAGAGAGACACAGCGAGAGAGGGAACACAAGCAGGGGGAGTGGGAGAGGGAGAAGCAGGCTTCCTGCCGAGCAGGGAGCCCGATGGAGGGCTCGATCCCAGGACCCTGGGATCATGACCTGAGCCGAAGGCAGACGCTTAATGACTGAGCCTTTCTCACACATTCTATCACATATTCAGAGTAGGAGGCTTGAGGAGAAACATCGCAGCTTGTATCCTCACCTGAAAGATGGGGAATATGAAGACTGGAAAAAGACAAGTGCGGCCAAACCCCCAGATGACCAGCGTGTCATCCACAGTGTTCAACCTCAGATTAGGATATTTTTCTGCCTTCATTCAAAGTTCTTTCCATTTTACTAAGATATCACTTCTTCTCTTGTGATAGCATCCACTGAAGCCACGAGAGCAACCCCACTGATATCTACTTCTTAGTTACTGCTGACGGTCATCACAGACACATCTCAGACATACTCTTAAAAAGCACTGCTGGTGTGAGAGCCTGGGAGGACTCTGGGTAAGCACTTGTTAACCCACCGAAAGCCATGTGGCTAAAAAGTATGCATGACTTAAAGACCCCTTGTTTTCTTTTCTTAAGATTGTATTTATTTATTTGAGAGAGAGAGAATGCACACAGGGAGAAGCAGACTCCCTGATGATCAGGGAGCCCGACTCGAGGCTCGATCCCAGGACCTTGGGATCATGACCCGAGCCGAAGGTAGACACGTAACTGACTGAGCCACTCAGGCACCCTCAAAGACCTGTTTGAAGAGCAATTTTCCATAAGCAAGCATCAGCTTAAAGGAAGGAGGCTGGGGGCTTCCATCATCCACTGCCACATTAGTCCACATTTATTAATACAGCATCAATGTGTTGAATGAGTGGTGGTGTAGGGACAGTGCAATTGGTGAAGTGAATGGGGTAACCAAAATTTCCTTCCTGAGCATTGCAGAATGTTCATGGCTACAGAGAACATCTCTTAGATCCTCTTGTCATTCAAGACACCCTTAGCCAGAAGTTACGAACTGGTGCAAAGGCTGAATTCACCCTGACCATATATTTTGTTTGGCTTGAAAAGTACATAAAGATTGAGTCAATAGTTAAACATCGGGAGATTTCCACTTAAAAATCTAGTTCTCTGGCTTAAGAATAGGGTTGTGCCAGAATGTGGTTGTTCCCTTTAGATGGAACGCTTCCTAGTTCAACGCTGATCTTAACATTGTAGGTCATTGCCCTAATCCAGACACCAAGTGTCTGCTGTATTTTATCATCACATTTGCTCTGCTGTGTTTCTTACTAGCAAACAACTATTCCTCTGAAATCACGTCTTTAACATCAGAGCAGGGAAATATAATGTAGACCAAGGGAGCCACATATTTTTAAAAAGAGCATAATTGTTTGAGGAAGAGGAAACTATGCCTATGTATTTAAATATGCTACCCTGATTTCTAGTTTCTGCTACCTTCCTGTCCCATAAAGGTGTCTAAAGTTGTGACCCTCCTCTTCTGAACCTCAGTAAAGCATTTTTTTTTTAAACACACTGAGATCAAAAGCAAGCACATCAGTGAAAATGAACATATGATGTGGGAGATGAAATACTGTTGTGGTCATCCACTGGGTACTGGCCCCTACCCTCCCAGTCACATACCCTATATGGTGAATGGGGTCTGTAGCTCACCGTATCAGGCTAATACCAATGGACTATAAGCCCCAGGAGGGCAGGGGCCATATCTAGCTTACTCGTCATCCTGTATGCAGCACCAGGCACAGCAGCTGATATGTACTGTTCCTTAATAAACATCTGAGTGAATGGATGTTTGAGTTACAGACAATATGTGATTAAATAGAGAAGGATGAAGTCCATGAAAATGACAAGTTACATCTATTTTCAGTTGCAAATCAGCTCTCACTCTCTCTCTTGCACATGTTTGACTTTAGTGTGCACAGCATCTCAGGATGTCTTCCTGTCCCTAGAAGTCTGATTCTGGTACATTCAGACCCCTCTAATCCTCCAACTCCGGGGAGGATTTTTTGCTGAATAATCCAACGCAACTGAACAAGGACAACTCATTGCACCTGCAGAATAAGAGTAAACATGAGCACCCCTCTTGAGTTCCACCACAGGATGTATTCAGTCCATGCACACAGGATAAAATACCCTCTAGGGGGAGGAACTCCAGCTTCATATTAGCACTTTTCAAAATAGGACTAGTTTACCTAAGTTTGTGAGTTGCCTCTTCTAACAAATGCGCTTCTTTCTTCCAAATCCATTCCAAACATAGTCCTAAACATCATTCATTATAAACGCTAGGCTTTGAAGGAAAAAGAGAAAACAAGCAGCAAAACATTAAACAAAAAAGAAATAGTAACAACCATGACAGCAAAGTCCCCTATTTTCTCGTGAGAAAAGCACAACGCAGCCATGAAAGGGATTATAGGGGTGAGGTTATGGGTGATTTTCTCTTTCTCATTTTCGGTTTTCTGCAATGAGGCAGTATTACTTTTCTAATTTGAAGAATAATAAATAAGCTTGCCCCAGACTGTTATTTTCACTCCTCTCACACTTAGTATAAACCCATGTTGACCTTTTAAAGATGTGATTTATTTTTTAACACCTAAAGCAATAAATGCTAGATATGCAAGCTTGTACCTGGCCAAGTTACTACATCAGCTGCAACACAGTGGTGCCCAGCCATCTCCGAGATGCCAGCAGAGAGCAGGGGCTGACATGCAATATGTTGCAAGGGGTAGAATTCCAATGTCTAAAAGCCGTCTACCTCAAAAGGTATTGAAAGTAGCCATCCTTGTTTTGCTTTTCGCACAAAAGGACACCACAGAGAATTACCAATCCCACCTTACAAGGCTGTAAATAAAACTAAATTTTCCAAGTGCTTCGTGGGCACTCTTAGGCAGGCTAGACATTGTCTGTCAGTCTCCAAGGAAGATGCTACCCAGGATTCCAGCACTGTTATTAATCTTACTCACTTGGCTTCTGGGTAAGAGACTTGCCCATCAGCTTCCACTTTCCTACCTCCGGCCAGAGCTACAAAGCCCACTCACTGCTTGTTAGTTATTTCCCCTTCTCTGATTTGGCCTGATGTTTTCCTTTCATACCCACATCAAGAACTCTTTAGATTACTCCATCTGTCCCGTTTTCATTACTGTAAGGGGCGTGAAAATGAGCTTATCCGTCTACCTGCCTTTCTACACTGGATTCTGTGCCTTTGAATCAGTAAGGCAGGGAAGAAAAGATGTGTTCTTACTTCCAGATAATGGAAGAATTTTAAAGATTTCCCAGGCTAAGAGTCCTGAGATACACAACATAAGCATGTTTTCTCATCTGGGAAATGGACATAACGGCAATAACCCACTGTGTTGGGGTCTAATGAGGATTAAATGAGATAGTACACAATAACGCATCTGCACAGTGCCTGGCAAATTGCATACACAGAATAAACAGTGGTTATTACTATGCATCCTTTTTTTTTAGATAGCACCTGGATGGTTCAGTCAGTTAAATGTCCAGCTAGTGATTTCGGCTCTGGTCGTGATCTCATGGGCAGTAGGATCAAGCCCGACATCTGGCTCTGAACTCAGCAGGAAGGCTGCTCAAGATTCTCTCCTCCTGGGCGCCTGGGTGGCTCAGTCGTTAAGCATCTGCCTTCGGCTCAGGTCATGATCCCGGGGTCTTGGGATGGAACCCGGCAACAGGCTCCTTGCTCAGCAGGGAGCCTGCTTCTCCCTCTCCCACTCCCCCTGCTTATGTTCCCTCTCTCGCTGTGTCTCTCTCTGTCAAATAAATAAATACAATCTTAAAAAAAAAAAAGATTCTCTCCTCCTCTCTTCCTGCCCCTCCCCCTGCTTGCGTGGGTGCACAGTCTCTCTCTCAAACAAGTATTTTTTAAAAAACAAATTCTTGAGACATCTTTGTGCAAAATGGTGGTTTTATTAAAACACAAGCAAAGGACCCATGGGCAGAAAGAGCTGTACTGGAGTTGTGACTCGTGACTGATTATGTACTTTTAAGTTGGGAGGGGGTTAAGGACAGCACAACCCTCCAAAGTATTTTGGAAACAGGGTTTCCAGGACTCTGAGGGGGCTAGCTATTGTTAGGAAAACGTCATTTATTACTGTTTAGTAAAACCTCAGTCATGAGACCCTTCAGATGTCTATCAGTGGGCCATATGCTTGGAGGATGATTGCTAACATATGTCATGGGCGTAGAGATATAGGAAGTTTCCAAAGGAATTTTTATATGTTAAAGTAGACTTACAGGACCCTGGAGGTCAGGATAATGTTAAGCTAAGATTCCCTTTGCCCTTAGCAAAGTATTAACGTCGAGGCAGTTGAGTTCCTACAGGAAGGTCACTCTGCTTATTTCAAGGACTTGTCAAGGGGCTGTAAGTAGTAAGGAAATTTAATTTTTTCTTTTGCCTTTGTTTCCCACATCAGGGACCACCATGCTCTAGCAGGAATTAATGCATGATGCAGATCCAACCAATCAGGTTATACCATGAATGGTTCAGGGATGGACCATGACTAATGCCAGGCCATTTTCACTCCTTCTAGAATGTATCTCCAGCAGAGCTATGGAGGGAGTGAAAGGATTTAAGTAGGATTGCTAAATCATGATGGGTAAAGATGTTCACTACACATAGAACATCTGTGCAACTATGCAAGAAGTGAAGAGAGGGTGGAGGGAAAGAGACATACATAAACAGAGACAGAGAGTATGCCCCAGCCCTGGCTATACTGATCAAGCTCCTGGATTCAGCTGTACCTGAAACCCATCTTCCATAATGTAACACTCCAAGGAAGACCCACCACCAATTTCCATTTTGTTGAACCCAGTGGAATTGGGTTCTATCACTTGCAATTGAAAGAGCCCTAACAAATACAAATATAATATATCTTTTATGGTTCTATTTCAATTCATCCCAGCCATTTAAAAATAATTAGTGGGGAAGAACCAAAAATACAAAAGACTGAAACATGTACAAATGTATAATAAAATAGCAATTTAGGAAGCTGTGTGTTCCAAATACATCTTTTCAACGATAACAACTTTTAGCACATTTTTGGACTCTATATGTTTAATCATTTTTGTTCCAAAACTGAAGTGCATTATTTTAAAGCAAACATGTAGGAACTGCCTCAGTCAGTTGAACATGATAAACACATTTTGTACTAAGTAGCTGGAACCAGTTTTTTCCTTTTTCTATGATTACACACTTGAAAACAACAACAATAACAGCCATAACTAACTTTCTTGGTTTTTCAGTTCAGAAATTAATGTATAGTTCCCACAATTTGTAGATATTAGGGTGAATTCCATCAGCTCCTCAGCATCAATTTTCCTTAAATATGCAGGTTTTGAGTGGTTTATCTCAGCCCTGGAATCTAGTACAGTGGGTGATATGGAGGGACAAGGGCTCACTTACCACTCAATCCTCCTTCAGATATGAGAGTCTGATGATAATGCTGAGAGTTAAGAAAACTGGTAAAGAAATAATCTAGGCATAGATTCTGACTCATTATGACCCATCACAAAACATTACTAAGAAGCATCCATAAATGTACTAGACTTTCATATGAGAATATCATAAATTTCTAAGTACATTAATTTTTTAGTCCAAGCAGCTGTTTGGTTGATTTCTCAAAAGAAGCATTAATTCCCTTTTATTTAGGGGTGCCTGGGTGGCTCAGTGGTTAAGCGTCTGCCTTCAGCTCAGGTCATGATCCCTCCTGGGATCGAGCCCTACATTGGGATCCCTGCTCAGTGGGAAGCCTGCTTCTCCCTCTCCCACTCCCCCTGCTTGTGTTCCCTCTCTCGCTGTGCCTCTCCCCGTCAAATAAATAAAATCTTTTTAAAAATCCTTTTTATTAAAAATTCCTTCCTGCCACTTACATGGCAAGGTTACTTACATTATCCTTTAGCACACGCAAAAATTGGAGATATTTTCCAATTTGGTGACTAAGATACAGAAAGTACTAGGTAATCAAAATCACAGGAGCAAGATGAAAACCCTGACTAATAATTTGATGTTGTGCTTAATTCTGAGCATTAAAAGAAAAACGTTAACTTCTATGCCCACTGCGAGATGAACATTTATAAATAAATTAGTGCAAATACAAAATATATATGTAATTATATATAACTTGCTTCCCTACAATAAAATTTTTGTAATATATAATATACATTTCTATTTTTTACATATTTACTTATAAATTTCATTACTGTTATATATATGTATATATAATTATGTTACATAAAACTTACAAATTATCATTTTATATATACATACACATATATGTAATGTTACTATCTAGAAGCAAACTTCTTAGGAGACCTAGGTTGCAAAAATGAACCAACCTGTTGAGGAATGGACAGGTGGCGCCAGGTAGGAAGAGACAGGTTGGGGCTATGGGACCAGGTTCACAGAAATCCCACAACTGTGGAGGTGTAAGGAAACCAGAGATAAGGGAACCCACCAGACCACCCTGCCCTAGCTGTCTGAGGTGGGAGAGGGGGGTGTCTTTTTTTATGACAGTCACCTGTGACCAACAAATAACCAGAGCCTAAAAAGAAGTAAGCCATTAAAGATGTTATCACCAGTCCTTACTCAAACTAAGATGTCACAAGAATGTTAAGGCCACAAGCTCCCTGGTCAGCTGTAAATAAAAGACTGTCAGTGGTGGCCCACATTGGCAACCCTGTTGGGACCCCTCTCACTCCTAAGAGCTTTTTCTGTATCATTGCTTAATAAAAACTCTATCGCTTTTACTCACTCTCCTTTGTCTGCGAGATTCATTCTTGAACTCCGTGAGACAAGAACCTAGCTCTCCCGCTTTGCTGTTAAAATGGCTAACAAAATGTTGAAATTATGTTGTACAAAATTTATGGCCAAAAATTTCCATGAATTTGCCTCCCCAAAGCCAGCTGCTTCTTTGTGTGGATGTTTATTGTTCTGTGTTGATTTATCTGAAGAGAGTTAATCTAAAACTGAGGGTAACTTCTGATCAGACTTTATTATAATGTGGTGTTTGAGTATGTCCTAGAAACCACGAAAATTGGGTGATGCTTATACTTATAAATACCCAGGTTTGATGAACTAGATATGGCTGTGTTTGCAAAGGGCAGGTGCTCTGAAGTATGTGAAAGAACATATGCATTTAATGGAGTTTTTTAAAAAGTCCTCAATGTCAAGTTCTGATATTATAACTGTAACTTTTAACTCCCATGCCATGTCTTCCTTGACGTGGTTCTCCTGATGGATTCAGATAGGATGAAGGAACAAGAAGTAGAATATTTACTCGAAAACCCACTAATGACAACACCTCTTCCTACAATACACCTGTTTCTGAAAAGTTTAGTTATGCGAAGTTCTTATATTATTACTGCTCGAATAACATTTTTTAACAAAACATAAGATTTTCTACTAACCATCAAGAAGATTTTTAAAAATCCCTTCTACTGAATTTGAATTGCGAAGCAGATTTTCTTATATTTAACTACTTAACATCAGGTTACAGCCATCGTCTTATTGCACTGTAATTTTCTATAAATTCCTAAAATAACCAAGCTTCAGGAGGATTTATGTGACCTTGAAATTCAACAGAGAGAAGATTCTGAAGATCTTTTTGAACAAAGAATGCCAAAACAATCTCTTTCTTTCAAGAGATGGAATCCACTGGCATGTCAAGAAAATGGCAGGCCTCCAGTTTCTTCAAATTGGTCAGATAATTCTCTTCTTTCTTCCCTTCCTCCCTCTTCCTTTCCTACTTTCTTTCTTTGTTCCTTTATAGACATGTTTTTGGAGTGCCTACTTTGTGTCAGGCATTGTTCTGGGAGATTAAGGAAACCTCAACACAGTAGCGATCCCACCCTCGTGGAAACACAGCTAAAGCCGTAGGCTACCGAAACTATAATTCCTAAGCTGCCTTTGGAGTTGTTCTAGACAGAGAGCAAGCTTTCTAAGCGCTCAGGCTCAAAGGAAAAGCCAATCTTAAGAACAGCCTCATGTCCATATGGAATGTGTTTCCTTAATGAAACTATTAATGATACAAAAAAGTAGTGAATAGCCTAAAATCAGAAAGATTGTAAGTAATTAAAAGCAAACTATGGGATACAAAAAAATTGAAGAAATCTTAGCATTATTGATAGACTGTGTTTTCCCCATACATGAATACAATAGACCTATTCACCAAAGGTTAGGTAGATACTGTTCAAGTTATTGGCATTTACAATCATGAATTTTCCCTAATCGATAGAATAATATATGCACATATGCTTGCGTTAAGTGTCTTGAAAGCTTTGTATTTACATTTTCAGCGGGCTAGTATAATTAAGCATTAACTGTCAATTTCTTAATCCTGAAGCAGTCATTTTGCTCTAGGTAATGAGCTTTTTATTTTTTTATTTTTTCCCTTCCTAAGCAAATAAAATCTCTTCCTTCAATTGGTTTTAATGGATTTAGCCCTGAGCAGCCCACCCTTTGTAGACAATCCCTTCTATGGAGAGAGATTTCTCAAGGGAGGCTGAGGCTGTAGCTTCAGGAAAAAGCAAAACTTCTCTCTGATGAAAACAGAAAATATGTCTCTCCCAACATACTTCCTCAGACTAGCTCAGACACTGTACTTAGTACTAAGCTGTGTACCATCCCCATCACACACATACAGTAGTCCCCCCTTATCCACATGGGGTATGTTCCAAGACCCCCAGTAGATACCTAAAACCACAGAGAGTACAGAACACTATCTATACTGTTTTTCCTATACATGCATACATATGATAAAGCTTAATTTATAAATTAGACACAGTACGAGATTAATAACAATAACTAATAATAAAATAGAACAATTCTAACAATCTACTCATACAGTCATATCTCAGAGATATTGCAGGTTCAGTTCCAGACCACCTCAATAAAGCAAGCATCACAATAAAGACAAATGAATTTTTTTGGTTTCCCACACATATAAAAGTTATGTTTGGGTTGCCTAGGTGGCTCAATTGTTAAGCGTCTGCCTTCTGCTCAGGTCATGATCCCAGGGTCTGGGATCGAGCCCCACATAGGGCTCCCTGCTCGGCGGGAAGACTGCTTCTCCCTCTCCCACTCCCCCGGCTTATGTTCCTGCTCTCACTCTCTCTCTCTCTGTCAAATAAATAAAATCTTTTTTAAAAAAATAAATAAAATCTTTTTAAGATTTTATGTATTTATCAGAGAGAGAGAGAGAGAGAGGCAGGCAGAGGGAGAAGCAGGCTCCCTGCTGAGCAAGGAGCCCGATGCAGGACTCGATCCCAGCACCCTGGGATCATGACCCAAGGCAAAGGCAGATGCTTAATCGACTGAGCCACCCAGGCATCCCTAAATAAAATCTTTTTTTAAAAAAAGTTATGTTTACACTATTTTGTAGTCTATTAAGTGTGAAACAGCAATGTCTTAAAAAAATAATGTACATACCTTAATTAATAAAAACATTCCATTGCTAAAAAGTGCTAGCCCTTGTCTGAGCTTTCAGCCAGTCATAATCACTGATCACGTATCATCATAAGGAATACGATAATAATGAAAAAGTTTGAAATATTGCAAGAATTACTAAAATGTGACAGAGAGACACAAAATGAGAAAATGCTGTTGGAAAAATGGTGCCAATTGACTTGCTCAACAAAGGGTCTCCACAAACCTTCAATTTGCAAAAAAATGCAATTATCTGCAAAGTGCGATAAAGTGAAGCACAATAAAGTGAGGTGTGCCTGCATCTTATTATCCTGTATTCACCCTTGATCTCACAATCCTGAGCTCACGACCCAAGGAGAAACCAAGAGTCAGAGGCTTAACTAACTGCACCACCCCGGAGCCCCTCGCCCTTCTTCTGATGAATATGATGTGAGATGATAAAATGTCTACATGAGATGAGGTGAGGTGAACCACACAGGTGTTGTGACCTAGCATTAGGCTACTACTGACCTCTGACCTAGGTCAGGAGGAGGATTATCTGCTTCCAGCACCATTAAACTTGGGGTAACTGAAAACATCAAAGTTGAAACCACAGATAAGGGGGAACTGCTGTAGCAGTATTAGTGATTTATTTTGATTTTGTTTTCAACAAAACTTTAAAATTCCTACCCAGGCATGCACTTGTCTTTCCTGTTTATCCACCCTTATTCACTCTGCTGTTAACAAAACGAAACTACATCAGACACAGGTTGTCTCTGAAAAAGTGTTTGGCTTTCAAGAACAGAGGCCCCAAAATGAAAAAGTGAGATAAAAGGCAGCTTAATGTCTGTATGTACACTTTTGGCCTGGATGCTCTCTAGGCAAGAATCAAAGATGTAAGGAGTTCTATTTTTAATGTCTTCCTACAGAAGCACCATGAACTTAGCAATGCACGGAATTTATGACACACTCAATTTTATAGCATGAGGGAGAGGGGCGTAGAGAATGACTTTTCCATTGCCTTTCCCATGAATCTCAGATCACTTGTAAATTGCAGAGCCTGACATTTAAACTGTGCCATGTTGATAGCTCAGACACCACCCTCCCTTCCCCTCTCCTCCTCCCTGTTCACCAGGAGCACCACCGATGCTTCATTTCATAATGCAGCGTGATGGCGACTCAAGGGTCAAGCTCAGCCTGTTAAGTCTAAAGCAATTACCTTCTCCTGCAGATAAAGAAAAGCCTGTGTCTCCAACTCTGAGTGGCGTGTGGAATGAGCAGAGAGACTCCAAGAACCATATGGCTAGCTTCAGCTTGTATCCTTGACATCACGGCAGGCACCTGGCAAAGGCCAATGCTTGGCACAGTATAACTACAGCCATTTCTGGACAAACCCTCATCTATTTCTGGAAACTTACCTGCCCTTTGCAGTTGGCTATCCAGAGAATCTAAATTCTGACATAATGAGTTCCTACTGTCTAAAATCATATGTTCTATTTACATTTTTAGAATAGCATATTAAAAAGGCATCCGTTCCTTAATCATGTACTGACAATACCAAAAAACACTGAATAACCATCTTGTGTGCAGTCCTATTTCCCAACAGCATCTAATTTAGCAGCACTGTATTTGAATAAATGCTTTTTCCCTCCCAATGTCTACATTTTCAATAATAGCTGATGTTCTCCAGTCTTAGAAATTGGAATGTTTTTTTAATTAGTGCTTTCCACTTACCCTCACAACTACCATGTCTCAATTACACTTCTTAATATTAAAATGAAGAAACAGGAAATATATCTCCTTCCTAGGACACTTTACAAATTGTCAGGATTAGGAACCCTTCTGCTGACATCGGGAGGGAGTACATCATACTGGAGAAATCCTACATTTTGGAGAGATACCTGAGCTAAAATCCAGACCCCAAGTAATCTTTACTTAAGCAATTAGGTGAATTACTTCAACCAACTGAGCCTGAGTTTTCTCATCTATAAAACAGTGATATCCATCTCACAGGGTTGTCATAAGGATTACACGAAATGACACTGCCTAAAACTTAGTAGGTTTACAGAGGAGCCAGCATTCAAGCCAGGTCTTATAGCCACATTGTGTCATCTCCCAAATGAAGAGAAATGAAGCCTTGGAGGTTCTTTTTTTTTTTTTTTTAAGATTTTATTTATTTATTTGACAGAGAAAGACATAGCGAGAGCAGGAACACAAGCAGGGGGAGAGGGAGAGGAAGAAACAGGCTTCCCGCTGAGCAGAGAGCCCAATGTAGGGCTCGATCCCAGGACTCTGGGATCATGACCTGAGCCAAAGGCAGACACTTAACAACTGAGCCACCCAGGCGCCCAGGCTTGGAGGTTCTTGAAAGCCCATCTCAAAGATGAGAATTTGCTCCTGAAGCTGCTGACAAACCTCTGATGATTTCTGAGCAGGCTAAGGACACAATGAAATAATTAATTAAGGATGAAGCAGACAGGAGAGAGGGTGAAAACAGGATGAGCATATAAGAGGATTTGAAACAATCTATGACCACAATGGAAGCCAGCATGGGGAAGAGACTGCCCATGGTAAGAGGGATGTATGATAGCACTGAAACCGCTTCCCCCAGAACTAGGAGAACAGACCATGGGTGGTGGTTTCCAAACCTGCCTAGGAATCCATAAGATGGGTTGGGGTTTTATTTTTTTATTTTTCAAAATTACAGATATTGGGCTTTACTCCAGATCAGTTGACTCAGATTCTCCATGTCTGGGGATCAGAGATGTGTGTGTGTGTGTGTGTGTGTGTGTGTGTGTGTGTGTGTGTGTGTGTGTGTGTGTGTGTGATTCAAATACAATGTCAAGTTTGGAAATGACTGATCAAGGACAAAATCAAGGAGTATACTACTCAGAAACATACACACAGATCCTACTAAAAATTGTATGTATTCTGACCAAGTAGAAAATATAAGAATGGATTTTCTTATTAGATTGTCCTCTTACAGTCCCACTTCCTCAAGTATACCACCAAAGATAAATTTAATAAAATCATTCATAAATTCTGAATGGTTTTATAGAGGTAGAGAAGGACATGGAAAACTACATGTAGACATTTTGCACTGATGCTTGCATTTGGAATATTCTAGATGTCTTCATTTTTAGAGATCTAGCATATCTAAAATTATGTGTGAGGGGAAAGTTATAGATATGAAGTAAACCTATAGCTTAAGATTTTTAAAAAATTTATAGGTCACCTGTTCCAACCTCCTTTATAATGCAATAGCCTTCATAAAATCCTAGGTAGAGAGATGACCATGTAGCTGGATACTTTCAGTGATGAAGAGATCAGTATTAATGGGTAGTATTGATCAGGAGAAAAATGTATCGTACTGGAGAAGGGACATGCATTAGAATACGTAATAAATAAATAAAATGTTAGGGGTTAGAGGTTAGAATGTTTGTAAAGGTAAAACCATGTGGTTAAATATGCTTGGAAATACTATGTGTTGTATTTGCAGAAAGTAAAGGTAATAAACTGGTAGATTTTAGAGAGCAGATCTTGGCCAGTTGGCTATATAAAGATAGACAAGTTAAGGATGAGGAGGCTGTCAAGTGCCTACATTCCAGTGACCACATACATGGAATGAATCAAAGACACAACTGGAATCCAACCAAGAGGGAAGGAGACATCCACTAAGGAGGGAATGTACATGCTGTGCTTCTGGCTGCCCTGGTGACAGGCCCCCTCTCCTCATGCTGATGGCATTGTAATGAATACCACCCTTGAATATAAAATAAATGATGATATCAACAGTGGAGTAAAAGGTAGTCTTAAGAGCCCCAGTGTGGGGAGGAATTAGGGAGGACTCTGAGTGGTAGTTTTTAGAAGACATATGGATCAGGGAGGAAGAAATTGGTTGAAAAATAAATAAGGATGTAGGATGTCAGAGAGAGAGAGAGAGACTAGTGATGGAATACCGGACAAATAATATGTCTGTCATTTCTCTTCCAGAAACATGCTCCAGACTAGAAACCCTAAATTAAATGTTAATAAATCCACACTGATTTAGCCATCTTCTTGTTGCCCACACTATGGGGAATGTAGCCTGGCCTGGGAGACTCAGGTGAAACTTATTCTCCTAATGAGTTGGCATTTCAGGTGGTAAATGTGGAAACATCAGCCCTGATGGTTTTCTTGCCCTTTTGCCACTCCAAAGATATCAGACTCATCAAGATGGTATAGAATGGTGTGATGGTTAATTTTATGTGTCACCTTGGCTAGGCTATGATGCCCAGTCTAAAATGGTTGCTGTGAAGGTATTTTGTAGATGGATTAACATCTATAATCAGTTGGCTCTAAGTAAAGAAGATGACCGGCCATGGTGTGGTGGGCCTCATCCAATCAGTCAAAGGCCTTAAAAGCAAAGACAGTTTTCCTGAAGAAGGAATTCCACATCAAGATTGTAACATAGAAATTCTTTCAGTTTCCGGGCTGAAGCCCTACAGATTTTAGCCTCAAGACTACAACATCACCTCCATTCTGAGTTTCCAGCCTGACAGTCTGCCTTATAAATTTTAGGCTTGCCAGCCCCCACAATCAAAACTCTTTCAATAGATGGACAGATGATGGGATATAGAGAGACATCTCTTTAGATATAGATATATGGATAAGATATGGATATGGATATAGTATATCTATATAGAGAGAGGGAGAATCACCTGTAACTTATATACATATTTTATATTTATATATAATTTACATATATAAATTTTATATTTTTAGAGATTCCTTCCTTGGCACTTGAAATCTGACCCCTTGTCACTTATACCCATCGACTTTAGTTCTCTCCTCTGACATGAGAAAGAACAAGTTCGATATAGTCTAATTATTTGGGCAAATACATTTGGAAATTTGGCATACCAGTTTCTTAATTTGTCAACGAATGTGTAGTAGTGTAGAGGGTCCCTGCCCTTCTAAAAGCTCTTCTTGTAGAATCTACCCTTCCATCTCCCCCAGATCCCGCCCAAGTAGATCAGGCATCAAGACCCCCCCCTTCTCTGGTCCAGTGTGGGGTTGATCTAGGGGTGACTTCTAGCCAGGGCCAGGCCAACCAGTTTCTATCTTCAGTAACTTTTAATGAATATATTGATTTTTATCAGTCTGTGGGCAGAGCAGGATGAGATGCAGGGCAGCCATGACTGTCCATATGCCCTATGCAGGGGGAAAATCTGCAGAGAGAAGACAAAAGTATAGATCCCAGGTAGCCCTGAAAAGACAGTGGGGCCTAACTCCTACGGATTCTTCTCTTTCTGTTTTCAGTTCTTCACGAGTAACTGATTGCTGTCTCTCCTGTGGGTACTATGATTAAACTCTGTGCCCTCAGGTTCTGGAAAATAGTTTTGAATCTTTCCAAGATATTTTCTTGTCTTAAGATAATAAGGGTGGATTTAAGGTACTTGTAGGCAAATGATCAGTAACATTGATGCTGATTCTGTATTGCCTCCCGACAAACTCACATAGAGGAACTCTGTTTACAACACCGCAAGCAAGGAATGAAACAAACATCAAAGTATATTGAACTGCTAATTTAGAGGCTGAATTTGAAGAGATACTTTGCAAAAGGTCAAGCTAAAGCATAAGGAGAGCTGGTCTCACAAGGTTATTACAGTGAGCTTCACCCAACGGCATTATTAATAGCCTAGAGTAACAGCTAACACTTATAGAACATGCAGTGTGTACCTGGCATTGTTCTAAGTGTTTTACCATTTATTAACTCATTTAACTCCCATATCAATACTATGAAGGGCCTGCTGTTATTGTCACCATCTTCCAGATGAAGAAATGGCCATACTATGGTTAAGAATTTGAGAACCAAAATTCAGTACATACTAGCTACAAGCTTATTCCTCCCAATTAGTAAGTAAAATGCCTTCCATTCTCGTGGTATGTAAAAAACCCTAATCCTAATTTTAGGTCCAAATGGTGACAATGACCTATTTCTTTAAATGCTGTGTCCTGTATCTGTTTCCAAGACAACAAATAGAGTGGGAAAATCAACAAATAGAGTGGAGACTCTTTCCCCCCTTCCAGAGCCAGAATGTCCTTCATCTGTAAACATAGAGGGAAGTTGTTATAATTTTATACTTGCTGCATAACAAATGATCCTTTATTCTCCCATCAAGTCATTATGGGTCTCAGGATACACTTTCTATTCCTGGAATCATGGCTAAATGCTCTTTAAGTGGTGAAAAGTGATCTCTAAGTGGGCTTAAGTTGTGAAATGTACATTATCTGAATGGTGAATTTGGCTGAAATAGATAAACAGATGGCCAAGGCCCTGTTTCAGCTTCTAAAAGTAAAACAACGTAGAGAGAAGAAACATAATACATAAAACTTAGAGATGCTCAGTTTGAATAACCTCCCATGTCAAAAATATATCTATTTACCCAGAGAACCAATTTAAACACAAACTCTCCTCCCCACAGCAAACATGAACTTGGAATATTCCTCTTTTAAAGCACTCACCATGCCTTAAAAATATAAAATTTAAAAAAGTACAGAGTAAATAGAACATTTAAAAGAATCAAATAATAAAAGAGAGATCTGAATCAGGCCTTCTCCTTAGAAATCAACATACCCCAGTTCCCTGAACAAGAAGCAGGCATCTTTCCCTATGTTACCACTTTTCAGTGCTTCTAGTTTAATTCCTGTTCATAACTACCACTGTTGAGTGAAGATTCTCTCTCAGAAATCAGATTTACGGTCTTTTGTTTTGGATACTCCTTTAAAGCTACGTTGATTTCCAAAAGACATCTTGACTCCCGGGGAAAATTTAAACCCTCACTCTATGTCCAGATGACTTATTCATCTCTTTCACCCTCCCTTCTGCCAAATCCTAACTCCATATGTGCAAATTATGACTTCTATGAAAAGAGAAAGCAGGACAATGATTAGTAGAACAGGTGCCATTTCCTTTGCAGAGAAGTGATGTTCATTTACAGTCACTGTTTTCCTTGGTTCCCCAGTTAGAGAGTCTGAAAGAGCTGTTCTGGTTTCACTGGTAGGAATACCAAGGTAGTGATCAAGCAGAACAGCGCTTGATATAAACATGAATGATGGATGGACGGACGGACTGAAGAACAGACACACATACAAGACTGATCTCAGTATTTTCTGAATAATACTGCCTTGTGTCATCAAGGACATCATAACTTTTCGTGAAGATGGATCTTTAGAGGTTTAAACCAACATAAACAACAACCCCGTCTAAGAGATAGTTCGAAGCTGGTGCAAGAAGTTGGCAAAGGCTGATCTCTGGCACATCCACGTCTAGGAGGAAGGAGGGACAATGAAAACCAATCAACACTCACATTCTTGATAGAAGATTATTATACCAAGAATTTCTGTGATTAAAAAGAATGTAGTTGCATTTTTCTGTTCCACCCTCAAACTCATCAAGTCCTCAAACTCACTTCAAACAAAATCCCTCTTTTCACAAGGCTTCCCATATGTCTGCCTTTAGCTCCTCTGGCACTGCCCCCTTTGAAATCCGGCACCCTTTCAAGTGTGAAAAGCCTGGGTCAGGCCTTTGTCTGAAGTGAAGGCTTCAGGCTTTCATTCCCTCTGAAGATTTCCCCTCCTCTTTGACCTCACCATCAGCAAGACATCTTGTCCTGCATCAGGAATTCAACTGAGCAGTTGCCTACTTCTGGTAACCTGAATAAAGTCACGTTTGCCTCAAAGGAACACAGCAAACCATCGTAAAATTTCAACAAGGCCAAGGGGGCCTAGCAAAACGAGAAAACGGCAAGACATTTCCCCTCCACAGTCCTAGGAGACAATCCTTCCATTTTTTTTTTTTTCAAATATTCTAAGCTCTGGTCTTTCCCCAAATCTCGAAGTCATTAAAATAGAGAAACTATATACGCCCTTAAATGCCTGGTCACATTCTTGGCTCAACGTCTTTGCTCTTCTTTTTCCCTTTTGGTCTGTCCCCATTTGCAGGCACAGATCAAGCCTGTCTTGTTTCAACATTTTATTCCCCAAGCCCCAACCCTCTGCTTGTCACCATAGGAGACCCTCAATAAATATTAGTTGAATAAATGAATGAATAAGGCATATGCAGTAGGGAGAAGAATGGATCTTATTAAATTTAGTCTGATATTAGAATAGGATTAGAAAAATCCTTTGGGGGTTGGAGCTTATTAATAAACAGTTGCATGATATTAAAGTATGAAGACAGGGGGAAAAACAGCTCATTATTCTGATATTTCCTGCATCACAGAAAGCCAACGAATGAGCCGCATTTAGAGGAGGCGCGCGATATGTTTAGGCGCTGTAAGTACCAACATTAGTACACAGCCTCCATGCAACCTCATTTACTCTCCATCACAATCCATCACAACTGAAGTATGCTTTTGCTTATAGGGATCATAAAAACTCACTTGATTTATTGCTTCCCCCGCCCCTTATGTTCTCTGGGAAAATTCAGTTATACATGGATCTCTTTCTTCAGGAAAAAGAGATTCTTGTCACCAGGGCATTTACAAACACAAACTTACTTTTCACTCTAGAGGAATGGTATCATACAACAGCAGTTGAATCAAATGCCACATCAGTACTTTGGTGACTAACCTGTCCTTGGTCTTTGTTCTTTCTGCATGCAGCTCATTTTTGGTGTCTAAAAAATATCTTAATTCTTCATGAGATGTTCAGTCTAGCCACTGTCTCAAGCATTTATTGCTGGTGATCCTGTATTAATGACCAACAGGAGAGCTGGAGATGTGATTTCATGACATACCTCTCACAGACCATCTCTTTTCTGTATTCCTAATGCTTATCACAACCAGGACCTGCCCACGTTGCTGCTAAATGATCGTTTTCACTGATTTGCTCAACAACCATGCCAGTCTCCTCTCCCGGTAACAGCTACAGGGGCTGGGATATAGGAATAAAAGAAGTAAAGGAGGACTGGCCTGACAATTCCCTGCAGAGCCTAGTCATAAGATTTTTATTTTCCTTTTCTTGAGATGTCCCAATGGGATCTCAACAGTGACCTTTACTCAAATACAAATGGGTTAAGGAGGGAGAGAGAAAAGGGGTTAAGGGGAGGAAATAGAGGGGGAATAGAGAAGGAGATAGAAGATAAAAGAGAGAGAAGGAGGAGAAAGGAAGGGGAGGAGGAAGAAGAAGAGGGGGAGGGGGAGGAGAGAGAGAAAAAGAAAAAAAAAATCATATGTGCTATTTGCTGATTTATTCAAGCTTCAAATCCTTTGCTTACCAGACTCCGACACTTAAGCTTTTTAAAAACTTTCTTTCATAAACAAGGCAGTACTTTATTTTTCCCTTTTTTTCAAATTTACTTTAGGATTTTAATTTTTTTTATTATTGAAATACAGTTAACATGCCATCCTCACACAGTCCCTTGCCAAAGAACAGACTTCCATGACACACGATTCCATAAGCTCCATTTGCACATATTTATGAAAAATAAAAAAAAAAAATTTAAAGATTTTATTTATTTATTTGAGAGAGAGAGAGAATGAGAGAGAGAGCATGAGAGGGAAGAGGGTCAGAGGGAGAAGCAGACTCCCCGCTCACCAGGGAGCCCAATGTGGGACTCGATCCCGGGACTCCAGGATCATGACCTGAGCCGAAGGCAGTCGCTTAACCAACTGAGCCACCCAGGCGCCTGAAAAATAAAAAATTTTAAATAGTAGCCAACAGTAGCTACTAGCTAAATGTAAAATAGTAGCCAGTGGACAACAGCAGCATGATGTCCAACTGACAAATCTTTACCTGAAGATGCAGGCAAATCTGTGAGTTTCAAGTTCAGAAACATCCTAAACGTCAAGGGCAGATGGAAGCTAGAGATCTGAACAAGAATGTTTTTTTTTTTAGATTTATTTATTTGAGAGAGCGAGAATGAGAGAGAGAGAGTACATGAGAGGGGAGAGGGTCAGAGGGAGAAACAGGCTCCTCGCCGAGCAGGAAGCCCAATGCGGGACTCGATCCCAGGACTCCGGGACCATGACCTGAGCCAAAGGCAGTCGCTTAACCAACTGAGCCAGCCAGGCGCCCCTGAACAAGAATTTTCATTATACTGACTGGTTCTAAACAAACAACAACAAAATCATGATTCTTTTCTACAGTTTGTGCTTACATAGTAGATCCAATATGAAGGATGGTCAAGATGTCACATAGTATTTACCATTCAACAGACAGACCTCATCTGAGTCCTCCTTTGAACTAGAACACATTGCATTAACTCTCAAAGCTGAAATATGTCAGCCACGTGGGAAAGACAGGGAACCTGACAGTAGGAAATATAGTTATACCAGGGCTGGGCACATAATAGAGCTCAAAACATGCTAGCCACTGTTATTATAAAATTATAATATTATTCATATATTTATATAAATGTATATATTTATGTATAAGTCATATATAATATATATATTATACAATCATTATAATTCTTGCCTGCCCTTTTTCAGCATTTTATATTGCGTTTCCTAATAAGCAGATCAGTACAAACCAAAATGTGAAACAAACAATGGTATGTAGGGAGGAGCCTGAGATTTCAGCTTCTTTCACACACTTCTGCAAGTTTCCTGAGTTAAAACCATCACCGAGAGGCCTCATCTTAAGTGTACAAGGAAGGCACAGACTAAGACACTGGGGAATCCATCTAAGATTAAACAGCTCTTTTCTCTGTAGGGTAAGATTATAAAAAGAATAATGTTTTATTGACAACTTCATCTGGGGTTCAGTGGTGAATATGACTATTTAATACATTATTTTGCCCCAAAAGATAAAACTGTGACTGATGCTCTAATTTCCTAAGACCATGTTTATTTGCATTTCAGTTTTTATTTGATTCACTAATATTCAATGAAATATTTTCTTTCTTTGTTTAGATTCAGACACTGAGAGTACTGCCTCCTCTCAAGCCTACTCTTATGTTCTTACTCTTTCCCCTCCTAGAAGGAACCCCCTGCTCCTCTTTATTCAACCCCTTCTTCAAGACCAGGCACTCTCCATTGGCTTTAGCCCATCCTTCCCTCTTTCTGTTCTTTCAAACTCTTTGCACTTCCTGATCTTCAACACCTTTTTGTATCAGATGGTATTATTTCATTGTTTACTGTTTCCAACCAGGATGCAAGACTGGGGGAAGGAATTACATGTATAATTCCCACTATATACACGACATACAAATTGACAAATAGTAACCGGGAGCCTACTGTGTGCAGGGCACTGTTTGGCCTTGAGGATTAAAAAATAAAAATTGCTTGGGCGCCTGGGTGGCTCGGTTGGTTAAGTGACTTCCTTTGGCTCAGGTCATGATCCCAGGGTCCTGGGATCAAACCCCACATTGGGCTTCCTGCTCAGTCAAGAGTCTGCTTCTCCCTCTCCCTCTGCGGCTTTTCCTACTTGTGTTCTCTCCCTCGAGTTTGCTCTTTCAAATACATAAATAAAATCTTTTTAAAAAGTTGCTAAGATATGACTCTTGCTCTGAAGAAGGTTCCAATTTAGAGGAAAGGCTAGACCCAGGTAAAATTGCTGGGATATATGACAGTAACAGCAGCATAAACAAACATTGCTACTGCAAACACGCTTACTGCTAACAGTATCAACAGATCAACTGATATTTACGAAGCACTCACAGTGTACCCAAGCCACTTCTAAGGACTATAAACAATCCCATCTAATATACCCAAGACTCCATGATGTAGGTATTATTATTATTATCCCTACTTCACGGATTTTAGGAAACCAAGGCACACAGAGGTTGAAGAAGCAGTGTTAAAAGTACAAAAAAGAGGGAGCAAATCACTGTGGTCAGGGAGGTCAGGGCAAGGCTTCACAGAAAAGAAGCATCTGAAGACAGTCTTGACCTCAGTTTGGGCATGTACTTGGGTAAAGTAGGGAGAAGGGAACACAGCTATCTTAGGCACAGGGAGTAGTATGAACAAAGTTCGGAGAGCTATGAATAAATCCCCATCATTAATGAAATGGAAGGAAGTGGCAGGTTACTGAATTGGAAACGCAGGGGCATCAAGAGCTGGAGCAGACTGAATGCTATGTTAGCGCATGGTGGTGTTCTACAGGCAGCTGGGAGTCATAGGAGGTTTTTGAGCAAGGGCATGGCAAGAATAGTTTTGGTTCTGTTGTGCCTTTCTGTTTTGTTTGTCATAAAAGAGACTCGGATGCCCTAGTAGAGAGAGAACTAGGTAAGAGAAAGACCAGAGGCTCAAATCAATTGTTAGGGGTCAAACTTGTCACTCCAGGCAAGGGAATGTAGAGGTCTGACACGGGCAGTGGAACTGGGGAGAGAGGAGGGTGCAAGCAGTTAGGTAGCAACATGAATAAAAGGTACCTCTGAAGTTTCTTGCCTGAGGACCTGCATAGATGCAGGGACTGTTGAGCAAGATGAAACTAATGGAAGACGGTTGTTTGAGGAAGAGATGATGGGATTTTTCGAGACCCAGAGAACATCCCTAGTACCTAGATTATGATCCTGAAATACTATTAGGGACTAGAACGCCTCTGGATAACGGATCATCCCAGGTCTGAGGTCGGACATGCCAAGATGTACCTGGAATATCCTGACCTACATGATAGCAAGAAGGCCATCAAAGACAAGCTGAGTCATGTCAAAAGGACTCACAAGGCACCTGATGAGGTTCCTACTGGTCAAAGACTGAAAAATCTTAGCATCAATAAACATAATCACTTCAGTCCTTGAGTTTATAATAATACTAAAAAATACATGGCCACCATTGAATTATGTAAATTAACCAGCTCATTAATTTAAAAACAAAAATCAAATATTTTTCCTATATTTCTTAGACAAGCTGTACCCCTGAACAGCCTAATAGTAGACTGGAGAAATTCTTTTTAAGGAGTATTCCAGTAAATCCATGAAGAAGGAAAGATAAAATTAGAATATCATCATTCTATAATCCCTTAAGAATTAATCAACCTAAATACTGAGCATTAATGGTTATAGCATCACAAAAAGACAATTTTATATTATGAGTCTCTTCTTAGAAGAACAAACTACAGAAGAAATTGAACTTGTATCTGATCAAGACTCAGAAACCATCTACCAATTTAAAAGATATACAAAGGACAAAGGAACATGTGAAAAGAGAAAAGATACCACAGGAATGCAATCAGCAAACACCAGAATGTGGGAAATGTTGCATGAAAAGCAATCTGTTTTCTTCAACAATGTCAAAAACAACCACAAAGAAAACTGTAAATACAAACAAAAATGTTACATGCAAACCGATTAAAAGATCCTTAAAACAGACTAAAAGAGCCTTTTTAAGACATATCGACCAAGCACAATGAATGGAATCTATCTAGATCCTGTTCTGAATAAACTATTGAAAAATGATACTTATGAGAAAATTGGATACTTAATTAATGATTAATAATTGATGATTTTAAGGAATTTTTAGTAGGCATTATGGTTATGTTAGGAAAAAAGACTTGTAACAGCTGTGAGGGGTGACTATTATAAGAAACAACAACAACAAAATGTAAGTGTTGTCAAAGATATGAAGAAATTGGAACCCTTGTAAACTGTTCGTGGGAATGCAAAATGTTGTTGCCACTATGGAAAACAGTATGGCAGTTCCTCAAAAAATTAAAAATAGAATTACCATATGATCCAGAAAATCCCATTTCTGAGTATTTATCCAAAAGAATTGCAATCAGGATCTCAAGGAGGTATCTGCACTCCCATGTTCACTGCAGCACTATTCACAATAGCCAAGATACAGAAATAACCCAAATATTTACTGATGAATGAATGGATCAAGACAACGTGCTATATGCATACAGTGGAATATTATCCACTGTCTTAAAAAGAAGGAATTACTGTCACATGCAGCAACATGGATGAACCTAGAGGACATTATGCTACATGAAATAAGCCAGACAGAGAAGGATAAAAACTGCATGATTCCACTTACATGAAGGATCTAAAATAGTCAAACTGACAGAAACAGAGAAGAATGGTGGCTGTCAGGGGCTGGGGGAAAGTGAAATGGTTTGTAGCTATTCAATGGGTATGAAGTTTTAGTTAGGAAAGACAGTAAGTTCTAGAGATCTGCTGTACCACACTGTACCTATAGTTAATAATACTATATTGTGCCCTTAAAAAATTGTTGAAAGGATCGATCCCAAGTGTTCTTACTACAATAAAAATTAAATTACTTAAATCGAAATTAAAAACAGAGAAGCAAAAGCCTTTTTGTCCTTTAGAAATGCAAACTGAAATATTTATGGAAACAATGATAGGATGTCTGGTATTTGGTTCAAAGTAACATGAGCCTGAGGAGGGAGAGTGATCAAGGGCATAGATGGAACAACATTAGCTATACCTTGATAATTACTGAATCTGAGAAAGGGCTATCTGGTGGTTCTTTATGCTATTCTTTCTACTTTTGTATATGCTCTATGTTTTGCATAATAAAAATTTTCTCTTATAAAAATCTAGAGAAGATGATATACGGTGATGATGATCAAGTGCCCTACAGCCTGGTATCATTCCTTCAAAGCCTAGTCCTTGTCTAGGTATTGCTGTAGAACTCAGTGTCTAAAAATGATGGAAACCCACTTTAGCCAAGATAACCATTTATATTCCATGCCCTTATGAAACCATCACAGACTGTGTCATACGAGAAATAATGCAATGCCTTTAAAGTACATGAATTAATTATCAGTAGCAAAGAATGAAAACCATATCTACCTCTTATAGTATTAATACCCAAAAGCTGTTGCAACTACCCTTCTCAACACTGTAAAGGTCACTGGTATGTAATGAATGATAAGGGTCACTAAAGGCCACAGTATATTAAAAGTGAGCTGAATTTTAAGAGTTTACTGCAAATAATTTTCTGCAGGGAATTTATTAAGCCCAAGCAAGGTTACAGAGTTATTTGTGGTGTTTTAATACTACCTTTATTAATAATAACCTTCCAGGGTGCATCATTTGAGAAGGCACATACTTTAATCCAGAAATGTGTCTCCAGTATTATTACCAAGAGCGGTAAATAATGAAATTTCAGTGGCAGAACAGAAGAAATCGCAATTTGGTAGGTTACTGGTATCTGGTGACGATGAGCTATTTTTAAAGAGAAATAAGCATGAGAGGCTAGAGCTAATTCAGAAGCATTGATCATCAGAAAGAAATCTGAGATCTCTAAGTTAGTTGTATTGCTGTTTCCAAAAATCACTGAACTTCAAAAGGTACAGAGAACTCAGGCTACACATCCCAGTGGATTTGGGAGACTAAAATAAACACCTCTCTGCTTATATTATTGTAGTAAGAAGTAATGTTTAAAGGTATGAGTAACAGAGCCAGAGATCAGAACTCAAATCCCAACTCAGCCAAGTATAGCTGCCTGACCTTGGCCAACCAGCTTTCCTGAGCCAACTTCCTCAGATGTAAAATAAAAATAATACCTACCACTTGAAGCTGATATAAGGATTAAATCAGATTCTATATGGCAAATTTTTAAAGCTTTTATTTAAGTAATCTCTACACCCAACGTGGGGCTGAAACTCACGACCCTGAGATCAAAAGCCACATGCTCTTCCAACTAAGCAAGCCAGGCACCCCAAGATACTATATGGCAATTTTATGGTAAAATTCTTTGTACATATTAACCATAATATAAATGGCTGTATTTAAATTAAAACTATTTTAAAATCCTACAAAGACCTTGGCCTTTGTTTTTATGTAGCATGGTCTTCTCTTTACTAAGGGAGCATATCCTCCATCTCATTGCAAATAGAGCTGAGTGCAAATGCCTGAGTCCCAACCCTAGACTGGCTTATTATATTTACTAGCTGTGAAACCCAAGGAAAACTGCTTTATGTCTAGGACATTTACATATTTATGTATAAAAAAGGGACAGCAACAGTTACCCCCTGCCCTTCTGTAGTGGTTGTGGAACTAAATAAGATAATGGATGCAAAACCCTTAAAACAAAGTCTGGAAGCACCTGGGTGGCTCAGTCCGTTAAGCATCTGACTCTTGGTTTCAGCCCATGTCATGATCGTGCGGTTATGGGATTGAGACCGACATCGGGCTCTGTGCTCAGTGGGAAGTCTGCTTCAGATTCTCTTCCCCTCTCCCTCACTCTCCCTCTCTCTCTCTCAAATAAATAAAATCTTAAAAAAAAAAAAAGTCTAAACACAGCCAATATTCAATATATGAAACATTGCTGTGGTAACTGTTGTCATAGCTAAGTATCTCCCTACCCTTACAAGGTTCCATATACGATGAATTCACTCACCCTAAACCATTCCATTTGGGGATTAAATAATTGCATCTGCGAGGAATTTATCCCCTAACTTCCTTTTCTTTCTCTGTATTTCCGTCTGTGGCCTGCTGGTTCTGCCCTTGTTGCAGATGGAAGATAGCCAGGCTTTGCATGCCCATCACCAAAAATCCTGGAGTTTTCTAAAGCTTTGGTCATGTGGCATCTGGCCTCCTTCCTCAGGAACACAATTCAAAGGGATGAGCTTTTCAGAGAAATTTCATCTTTAATCATCTGCCAAGAACAGTCAGAGAGAAAGGATATATCTAAAAGCTGAATCACATCCTCAGACATGGTATCATGCCCATGAATCAGGGGGGAGGGGGGAGTTGGTCAATCTAATCCTCAATATTTGATGGAGTTGGTTAAAATAAGTGAGCTCGTGTAAGGGAATACATACACACACACACACACACACACACACACACACACTGACATTATCACTTGTTTATAAAGAACATTAGAATGTCAGGTGCTGGTTTAATTTGTTTTGTAGTCAATTTTCCTGCCCCTCAAGGCTCATTAGCCAAGTAATCATTCCATATGATAATGCGTCCTCTGTGTTTCCTCCTTGGGTCCAAGAATACATCTTCAACTCCATTTCCAGCAGCGGGGGTCCTTCATCAGCAACCTTGCCTGGCTTTGCTGAAATGACGCCAGCACTGCACATGTGTTTCTCTTCTCCAACATCCATTAACTCCATTTACCATATACTTAGACATCTGGCCAAGGAACCAACAAGTTTATTTCTCTCACCCTCCATAATAATCCAACATAATGTTTGTTTCCTCACAATTTGTCCCTCTGAGAGAGACATCTAGACAAAGTCAACATCAATTCAAATATACTGGCTTGAGCCAGATGTTCCATGTCTGGGAAATAATGTTTCCTGAAAGCTTACATACCCATTATTATTGAAATCACTGCAAAGGCTACCTTGAGGTTGAGGTCTGGGAACCCAGGCCAAGATGGACCCAAACTTTTCCTCCCTAACCCTGGGCCAGTCTTTCTACAGAACCATGATTATTTCCTAGATATCAACTCTTCTCTAGTTACATTCTCTCTCCTTAAAAATTCATTCAATAAGATGACTTTTAATAGTGATGTGTGGACAGCCCCCCAAAATTCTATCTTTAGGCTTGACTTCTTCCCTACCTAATAGCTCTAGAATTTGGTATAAACTCTGTTCTTGAATCTACACCTGAAAGTTTCATAAACACCTCAAACTTATCCAAAATGGACCTCTTGAGTCTTGATATGCCCTATAAATAAGTTCTTCTAGGCTCCATCTTCAAATCACTACCATTTATCCCATTGCTAGGAGTTACCCCTGCTTCCTCCTTTCCCTTCATCCCACCATTTGTCAGTGTTATCACCAAATGATATCCATCTCTATGGCCATCACTCATTTAGGTTTCTCTAAGAGTCTACTAACCAGTTTCCCTGTGTCTTTTGATACCTTCTCCTCAAATACATCTGCCACACAGCAACCAGTCATCATTTTTTTAAAAGATTTTATTTATTTATTTGAAAGAGGGAAAGGGAGAGAGCACAAGCCAGGGGGAGAGGGGAAAGGAGAAGCAGACTCCCCACTGAGCAGGGAGTCCAATATGGGGCCTGATCCAAGAACCCCATGATCATGACCTGAGCCAAAGGCAGATGCCCAACTGACTGAGGCATCAGAGTCCTATCCATAGCAAATTAAACTGCATACCCACACCCTCCACCTAAGGTAACTCCCTAATACATCATTTTCTTCACAGTCCATATCACCATCTTTACTTTTCTTGTTGATTCATATTTATTTGTTAAGTATCTCCTTCTACTTCCTTCACTGGAATATACAAGGGCAAGAACCTCATTTCTCTTTGTCATTGATTTATCTTCAATGACTAAAAGATGCCTAGTGTACAATAGGTACCCAATACATATTCACTAAATGAATGAATGAATGAACTGATGCATGTGAAGAGGCTTGGCTCTGTTCTCCTATCAAAGACTCCACTGAGTCTATAACCTTGAAACCCAAATTAAACGATAATTTCCTACTTCTTAGAGAACTCTCTGAGCCTTGATTCAAGTACCCAAAGACCCACATATTAACATTCAGCCATCCTAAGAAGTTCTCAGTAACGACCCAAATGCTCTACCTCCTTACTACCCAAAGGGTGTTCCATGGATCAGTAGCATCAGCATTACTTGGGAGTTTATAATTTCAGAATCTCAGTCCCCACCCCAGACTTGATAAATCTGCATCTTCATTTGAACAAGATCCTCGGGTGATGTATGTGCCCATTAAAATTTGAAAGCCCTGCTTTAGTTCCACTGGTCTGAACCTTGGCTGCTTATTAGAAGCCCTATCCCAGAACCATTAAATTGGAGTCTCTGGGGACATAGTGACCTGGGCATCACTGGTACTTTTTAAAGCTCTCCTAGGTATTCTAATGTCCGATCAATAGTTAGAACCACTGATATAGCATAAAGACAACCATCTCAAAATTTTGCAAATTCTGTGTATGTGGATGCAGAGGGAACTATTATTCCAAAGCTAAAACAATGATGCACAAACATGAGGGAATAGTGACAAAGTCCTAGCTCAGGGAATAATGGGCCAGGCAATGCCCCAGATGGGAAAAGCAACTTCGATTGATTATCACACCAAGGGAGTATCCTGATGTGTGTTAGTTTTCACGGTTATCATAGAAACACATATATAAAGACATTTAATTATATTTCCTCCACAATTCAAAAAAAAAAGGAAACCACCTGAAGTACATGAACATCTTCAGATATTACCCACAACTTCACACCTTTTTAAAATTTCACACCTTAATCAAAGACAGATGCTGTTTACTTGTGGAATGCCAATGTTTTCAAACTGCTATCTGTAATTAGCTCATTAGCTCACCTGTGGAACTGTTTGGATTCTAAAAACAATGAATTTTTATCTTTTAAATTTGAATCAGGTCTTCTAAGACAAGGACAATGACCCACCAAAATTTGGGGAGATTCTTCAGCTCATTACCTTTTCTAACACAGACACCATGAGAGAACTCAAAATGAGAACATTCAACATCATAAAAAAATTCTTGGTTAAGTAGTCAAAAAGCATTGCCTCGACATGGAAATTTTACTTGGTTTCTGAAAGCAACATGCCACCCCAGGATTCTGGCTCCATGTCAACATCTTTGTCAATGGGTTAAGTATCATGCTTTGAAAGATTCAGCTTGCCCTAATTTAAAACACTTTTTTTTTTTTACTTAAATATGAATATCCTTAGTCGCTATATCAGTCAACTTCTCCATAGGAAACAGATGGCATACTCAAATTTGGATTATTTAAGGAGATTTTACTTACAGAGGTACTATTTTCAAAGGTGTAGGCAGAGTGTAGGAAAACCAAACAGGATGTGCAGCAGTCCCAAATTAGTAACAGCATGGCTGTTACCATCCCTAGGCCAAAAGGGGGTGAGGGGAAGGAACAGTAAGGGGGTCTCTAGAAGGAAAGGATACTGCTCAATGAGTTGGAGCAGCGACCTGTGTTGGGAGGGTGCATTCAGGGAGGGTGTCAGAAAAGTAAATGCCTAACCTCACTCAATGCCATCCCTCTAACCTCCTGCCCAAACTCCCCATAAGCAGAACTCCAATGAAAATCCAAGGGCAAAGGAGTCGTGAGTACAGTCCTTATTTATCAGCTTCCTGGGAAAAGAGCAGGTAGACTTGGTAGATAGAATACTGGCTCCATCCAAAGATTTCTACTTCCTAATCCCAGGAGGCTGTGAGTACCTATGTATTAGGTTTGTAAGTTAAGGGAATGAAGTTTGCTTATTGAATTGAGGTTGCTAATCAGCTGACGGTAAGATAAGGAAATTTGTTCTGAATTATCTGGTCAGGTGCAATGTAATCACAAGAATTCTTAAAGGTAGAAGAGAGAGGTAGAAGAGAGTCAGATGCAATGTTGCTGGGTCAGAAGACAGAAGGGGCCATGAGCCAAGGAATATGGGCAGCCTCTAGAAACTGGAAAAAGCAAAGAAAGGGGTTCTTTCCTAGAGCTTTCTAAAGGTAGCCTTGCTGACACTGTGATTTTAGCCCTGTGAGATCTGTGTTGGACTTCTGAACAACAAAACTTTAAAATAATAAATCTGTGTGGTTTTAAGCCACTGAGTTTGTCATAATTTGTTAAGCAGCCATAGGAAACTAATATATTGGAGAGAAGGATAAAGAATGTCTTTGGAGAGCTAACTGGAAGTTGTCTGACACTGTCCCCCGGTGGCATCTCCTGACATTTTTTGATATTTTGTCCCCTAAATCTAAGGCTTTGACCTAGATTTCCCCTACACTAAGTGAAAGCAACATAATTTCAGAATGTAGGCTTTGTGTGAAGCCGACCAAAGTGTGAATCCTGGCTTTTCTACTAACAAGATGTGCAACATTGGGGTGCCTGGGTGGCTCAGTCAGTTAAGCATCTGCCTTCAGCTCAGGACCTGGGATCAAGCCCTGTGTTGGGTTCCCCGCTGAATGGGGAACCTGCTTCTCCCTCTCCCTCTGCCTTCCCCTCCCCCACCCCACTCAAGCTCATGCACTCTGTCTCTCTCTCTCTCTCTCTCAAATAAATACATAAAATCTTAAAAAGAAAAAAAGATGTGCAACATGGGAAAGGAAGAGTTCTAACATTGAGAAATGGAGATATATATGACAGCAACCTAATGGCCTCAGTGTAAGAGTTAGAAGAATGGTGCATACAAAACACTATGCATGGTGCCCAACACACAGTAGATGCTCAATAAATGCTAGCATTTACTGTCTCATCTTCTTTACTGTGGCAATTTAAAATATGTCCACAAATTCCTCATCTTCCCCCCACTTTAAGTGGGTGAGCTTAATTACCCTCTCCTTGAGTGTAGGCTGGACTCACTTCTAACAAATAGAATAAGGCAGAAATAATGCTGTGTGACTCAGAGGTTTATCATAAAAACTACTGGGGTGGTATACTTCATGCTTCCAAATATACAGCATTCTAGAAAAAGGCAAAAGAGTAAAAAAAAAAAAAAAAAAGAATCAGTGGCTTCCCATGTCTGTGGAGAAGGAGATGATGAAGCCCAGCAGGTTTTTAGGGCACTGAACAATTCTGTTTGATACTGTAATGGTGTGTGATACATGACATTACACGTTTGTCAAAACCAACAGAATTGTTACAATAACTGAAATGTGGAAACAACTCAAGTGTCCGCCAATGAATGAATGAATGAATGAATATGCAAAGTGTGGTATGTACAGACAATGGAATGTTATTCAGCCTTTAAAAAAGAAGGAGGGGTGCCTGGCTGGCTCAGTTGGTGGAGCATGTGACTCTTAATCTCAGAGTCATGAGTTCAAGCCCCACTTTGGGCATGGAGCCTACTTTCAAAAATAAATAAATAAAAGAAGGAAAACCTGACATACTACAATATGAATGAGGCTTGTGGACATTTTGCTAAGTGGGATAAGCCAGACAACAGACAGATAAATAGTGTATGATTCTAGTCACAGAAACAGAAAGTAGACTCTTGGTTGCCAGGGGCTGGGAGAATGGAAATGGGGAGTTACTGTTTAATGAGTATAGTTGCCGTTTTGCAAAAGGAGAAGAGCTATGGATATGGATGGTGGTGATGGGTACACAACCCTATGAATATACCTAATACCACTGAACTGTACACCCCAAAATGATTAAGATAGTAAATTTACGTATACCTTACCACAATAAAAAATTTTTCAAAACCCTGTAGAATTGCACAACTCAGAGTGAATTTTAATGTAAATTATGAACTTTAGTAAATAAAAATATATCAATATTAGTTCATCAATTGTAACAAATATACCACACCTATACCATATGTTAATAATAGGGGAAACTACTAAAAAAAAAAAGTCATCAGACCTCTCTCTTGTTGGCTCTCTCTCACTGGCTCTCTCTCATCTCTTGCTCTAGGGGAAGAAACCTGCCATGTTATAAGCAACTCCACAGAGAGACAATAACATGGTAAGGAATTAAAGTCTCTGTCCAAAAGCTATCAGGGAACTAAGGTCTCCTAACTAACCCATGAGTGAGCTTGGAAGCAGAGCTTCCAGTCCTAGTTGAGCCTTCAGATGATAGCACCCCAACCAACATCTTGACTGAAACCTCATGAAAGACCAAGTCAAATCCATCCAACTAAGCTTCTTCCAGATTTCTGACCCATAGAAACTGCGATGCCACGTGACTATTGCTTTAAGCTGTTATGTTTTTGGTTAATTTGTTATGCAGCAGTAGTTAACTAAAACATTAACCAAAAAAGTAAAAGCCATAAAAGCACTTAAAAAAAAACGATCAGAGATGAGTGAAGTTGAAAAATGTGTAGCTTTCCTCAAAATAACTGAATATGCTGGTGTCAAAACTGGGGTTAGGAATCACGGTCACAGAAGTTGGCAGTCTAAGAAATCCCTAATTATTCAGTGGCAAAAAAAAAAAGGTTTCACTTTAAATGGAAAAAAAATGCTTTCCTTTGGGATCTAAAACCACCCAAACCATGTGCCCTCATCATAGAACTTCAGTCTCCAAGCTGGTGCTAACACAGGGAAATACGGTTATTTCCTGTTCATCAGCATTTTACCCTAGAACCTTCTGTCACACTGGCATGTTATTTTTTTTTTCAGTAAACAGGAAACTAAAAGCTCATCCTCAGATTTTCTGCCAGTTTCCAATCCAACTCAGATTTGTCCAAGGGTCCTGTGAGCCAGACAGAGGTCTTGACGTTGACATCTCTTGTCCTGATCAGAGCTCCAGGACTTGCCCTGACCAGGTTCCCAGGGACGTAGAGGAGGAAATGCCCTCTCATGCATCCCAGCTGGTTCTCCGCTGATTTCAGCCCACAAGCCATCTGGTCTCTTCTCCCTGCTATGTGCACAGCTTGGTCTGGGAAGTGGAAACTTTCTGTGGGATTCAGCATTTTTTTTTTTTTTTACTTTTTTTGCAAACCAGGATGCATAAAGTGAGCAGAGAACATTGGCTAGGGTGTGATATTATGTTGCTTGTCCACATATAGAAATTGATGCACAGAAAACCAAAGATGCCTCTTGGCAAGGGTCCAATGAAATCTGTGCCTATGGAAAACCACTGTCACTCAAATCTATGGGGATTGTTGGTTGTGACTTCAAATATGGAGGATAACCACAAATCCAAACCAAATGGTAAATAATTCTTAGTTTTTCTGAATTCATCCAAGTCAAGAATCAAAGCTCTAGGGCGCCTGGGTGGCTCAGTCGGTTGAGCGACTGCCTTCGGCTCAGGTCATGATCCTGGAGTCCCAGGATCGAGTCCCGCATCGGGCTCCCTGCTTGGCGGGGAGTCTGCTTCTCCTTCTGACCCTCCCCCCTCTCATGTACTCTCTCTCTCTCTCTCTCTCTCATTCTCTCAAAAATAAATAAATCTTTATAAAAAAAAAAGAATCAAAGCTCTAAAGCAAACAAAATGGGTTTCATTTAAATGAACTTATTTTGCTTAATAAAATAACAGGTCACAAAAGACCCCACTAAGTGCCTCATAAATATATAGACTGCCTAAACAGGTAATAGCTAATGAACCACTCTCAAAACAGGTTGGCCAATGAAGAGGATTTGAAAGGCCACTACCTTTTATTAAACAGTGATATTCTAAAATTGTGCAGATAGGGAAATTGACATACACAATGACATAAATACAGATTTGGGTCCAAAATGCTCATAAGGGAATGCATGTGTATATACTGTACATGTGTGGGTGTGGGTGTGGGTGTGTGTGTGTATCTCAAGCCTGTTGATAATTTACAAAATAAAATTTAGAAAATATGGTTTTCAGAGCCTTCCTGATAAAATGGGGCTAGCTGTAGAATGGAGATCCCACGGGAAATTTCTCCATTCCCATCCTCCCAAACCCCCCACAGTGGGATTTACAATGCCCGAGTATACAGGCCCAGAGAGTCTTCACCATGGGCCATGAACTTAAGCCCAAACAGAATTCATCTCATTAGCATTATGCACCACTGAAATGCATTCTACAAACTTTCATGTTTTTACAAGTGACCAATGGATACCAATGGTATTGTTCTACTGATGTAGTAGTACTGAAAAATAAACACAGGTCTACTGAAAATGATCATTAACATTTAATAAGTCTAGTAAGTACTAATAAGTCTAGCCATCAAGAACCTTACAGAAACGTTGCAAATGTTTTCCTGCAGATACCCATGCACATGGTTGTAATTCCTGCAATTTTCAGGAAGGACTTTCTAACTTTCTGATTTTATGTGATCATCAGGGTTGTCGAGTGGTATTCCATTTGATGTTTTATGACCTTGTTACTATGGGTCTTATGGGTGTTTTCTTTTTAAGATTTATTTATTTTGAGAGAGAGAAGGAGAGAGAGAGTTGGGGAAGGGGCAGAGGGAAAAGGAGAGAGAGAATTTCAAGCAGATTCCCTACTGAGTGCAGAGCCTAACACAGGGCTCAATCTCAGGACCCTGAGATCACGACCTGAGCGGAAATCAAGAGTTGGCAACAACCAAATGAGCCACCCAGGTGCCTCTTACGGGTATTTTAGTTAACACCTCAGCATTAATTCTATTTTTGGCTGATGATTTCTCAGTAATTTGATTTTAAGACAGAGAGAGGTTGTGGTTCAAATAAACACCATATTCCCTCTGCCAAGTCAGAGGTATACATCTTTCTCATCAAATATGGTTGCTTCATGAACCTTCAACATTGCCACTGAATTCTTTGCCCATTCCCCATCACCTCTGAACCCAAAATTCAACCACAAAGTTAAAACAGGAAGAGTGAAGGGTTTTTTTTCCCTGCCTAATCAGGTCATGGTAAAATAGGTGTGACAGTTATTGTTCTAAAAAGGTGGGCTCCTAATTTTCTTTGTGTGCCACAGCCCTCTGAGAATCTATCTGATTTAAAAATAAAAAGCTATGGACTTCATGGCCAGATAAAATATTCATTCTTTCATTCTTACCGTTTGGAAAACAATTTCAGTAAACCACTACAGGCCCATCAGTGGCCCCCAAGTTTTTAATACTTTTTTCAGAAGAGGAAACATGAAACAATAATCTGTCTTATTTGTCCCTATCTCGCAGAGACTAAGCCATCTAAAAGTGGAGAAACATTCCTACCAGTCCCAAAGAAAGAAACAGATGCCCTCTGACCCAGTGCCTTTGTCCTCCCAGAATTACTTTTACCTGTTTTCCTAGGATCAGAAACAGGAGACGAGTTACAAACTATTTCAGTGATGGGTATTTACATGCAATTTAAGTGACTAAATTTATGCAAACAATTCTGTGGAAATCCCAGTCTCCCCAAAAAAGCAAAAAAGTAAAACATTATTCTTGGGGCACCTGGGTGGCTCAGCCGGTTAAGCAGCTGCCTTCGGCTCAGGTCATGATCCCAAGGTCCTGGGATCAAGTCCCGCAACAGGCTCCCTGCTCAGCGGGGAGCCTGCTTCTCCCTCTCCCTCCCTCTCTGCCTACTTGTTCTCTCTCTCTATGTCAAATAAATAAATAAAATCTTAAAAAAAAAAAAAAACATTATTCTTGAAGGGATGGTTGTAAGATGCCACCTAAAAGCATTTTCAAATCTTAAATATAGGTTTCCCTCCCAGAGCAACGTGACCTCAGTGCCTTTGTAAATAAGACTCTACTCGTGGAAGTCTTGGATGGTCCAGTCCCTTTGCTCTATAAGGTTTCCACACATGCACCATGCTGGGAAGTGACACAGTTCCAGTAATATCCCACAGCTTCTGAATGTCCTTTGCTAAGGGAATTGTCTCGGTTCTCGTTGTACACAAAGCATGTCACTCCGCCCTCGGTTGGCTGCTTCATGGAGCTTTAAAGGTAGGGGACTATTTTTGGTGGGGGAGAGAAGGATATTATAATACAAACAACAATCAGCAGGAGGGCAGCATATGTAAAATGCCCAGGATATAGATGCACACCCAGCTGCCCAATTATTCTTATAAAACAGGATATTAATTCCAGATGCCTTAAGAATAGATGTTTCTTCATATCCATCAAGTACTTTTCTCGAAGTAACTGAAAAATCAGCTAATACCTCATGATAAGCCTGCCTCTTTGGAAGGCATAATCCTTCTTCTTGGCCAAAAAGGCACCGTGTAATAGGGATAGCTAATAAATTTCATTTCACATAGTAATTCCAAATGGCTGATAGTATACGCCTAAAGTGATGTATTGAGAATTCTAAGGAAGTGTATCTGATGAGGGGGAAGGAATTGATTATCAATGTCTGCCATGTGTACATAAATGGGGTACTGTCACTTAGGCCTCATGCTTGCCATTTTGATGTACAGCATTACTGAGCACTGAATGAAAATGCACAAATAGAGAGACTGTATAATATATAAGCTGGGCTGTACTTGAGAGCATGATTTTTTAAAAGTCTATTTTACCAAGCAATTTTTCATGGATGTTTCTAAACTACATGTTAAAAGACAAAGTCCTGTTGGGGAACATTATTGTGGATCTGAGTGGAGCATGACAGTGGCTTAAGCATACTCTCCCGTTTCTTCCTTGACTGGTGTTTAAGGTGAGGGGCAGCCTACCTGCTCTACCATGAGTAGGACAAAAATGGGTGTCCCTGAGCAGGGACAATTGAATGGAAGATACTCTGACATCAGCCACTATATGTCTCCTCAAATCCATGTCCCTAGTGTTACAATATGTCCCCAGAGTACATTTGCTCTTTATCTGAATCAGTGGTTTCCAAATGGGGACATTACCCCTGCCCCAGGGACACACAGCACCGTCTGGAGACATTTTTGATTGCTACAATGGGAGGAGGGGGGTGCTACTGGCCTCTAAAAGGTAGAGACCAAGGATGCTGCTAACCATCCTATAAAGCACAGGACAGCCTCTCCCCTGCCCCAAACAGAAAATTACCCAACCCAAAATGTCAATAGTGAAAGAGTGTCAAGGTTAAACCCTGGTACAAGTCAACAATATATTCTCTGCTGTTCAAAACACACTGCAGCACATAGCACAGTGGTTAAACTTGGGGAACCTGAGTATGAAACCCCCACCTCACCACCAACCATATGACCCTAAGCAAAGCACATGACCTCTCTCAGCCCTCACATCCCCATCTCTGCAACTGGGATGACAGCAGGGTCTACTCCACAGGACCGAATGTGAAAATGAAATTAAATCTCTTAGCAAAATACCTGGCAGATATAATGTGTTAGCAAAAAAACAGGAATAACAAGAATCTCAAAATATTTCATCAGGTAAACAATGTGTAACAAGAGCCACATGCCTGGCACCAAGGCTACAAAACCAGAACCAGAACCACCCTATGGCTTCATCTAAACTCCACTCACCCACCAAGACACAAAGGCACATTTTAGCCAAAGCATTAGATTTGGCATGTCTCTAAACCTTAAAGGTACATCTCCTTTGACCCAGCAATTGCATCTCTACGGATTTATCTTATAGATAAACTTACATGTGTAGGTGGTGGTAGTGGTCAAGGATATTCAATGCAGCAGTTTAATAATGAAATATTGGAGGGGCACCTGGGTGGTTCAGTCAGTTGAGGACCTGATTCTTGGTTTTGGCCTGGTTGGTGATCTCAGGGTCCTGAGGTTGAGCCTCCTGCGGAGCCCGCCATGGAGCCCCACATGGAGCCCCGCATTGGGCTCCATGCTCAGCAGGGAGTCTGCTTCTCTCCTTTTCCCTCTCCCTTTGCCCTTCCCCATGCATGGGCATGCATGCATGTACTCTCTCTCTCTCAAAATAGATAAATAAATCTTTAAAAAATAATAAAATATTGGAAATAATGTAAATATCCAGCAAAAGGAAACCAATTAAATAATGGAGGGTAAATATGGCAATGGAATATTATATATCCATCAACAAAATGGAGGAGAGAGATATATATGTATGGATATGGAATAATCCCTAAAATATATCTTTAAATTGAAAAATATGAGCAAAGAGTAGAACTATGCATATCTTACGTTATCTTCTATTGGTGTAAATGTGTGTATCTGCATAATCTGATAGGATACATGAGAAATCATAATAGTAGTTGTGTCTGGTGAGAGAAGGCAAGGAGAAGGGCATATATTTTCCTCAGCATATTCTTGCATTTTTTGTTTAGTATTGTGCCATTTTAATCCAAACTGTTAAATAAAGTGAAGCATCAAATATGCCCTGTTAAATACATCATTCCCTGCCTCAAAACTAGCCTATTTCTTTTGCACTTGACTTTTGTAAACGCTTAGCAAATCATCCCTTGCCTAAAAATGAGTAATTTTAAATCATTTGGTCAAATCTTTTTCTGTAGAGATGCCCCGAACTTTTAATCCAAAAATGTCCACTGAGGAGCTGACTATTATCACCAGTTTGTTGTGCTCACAACAAGAACTGCAAGAGGTTCTCATTATAACTCAGATGACAAATTCTGAGACTATACCCAACCTTTCCCCTCACCTGCCTTTGCAAACTCTAGCTTTTGAATGAAGAGCTGTATCAATTAGCAGAGCCAGTCGGTTCTCAGAAGCTGAGCTGGATCCTGGGCTATTATTAGTTTCTGAACAATGGCTTGGAGGGAAGGGAAAAAAAATAAAATCTACACTAGGCTTTGAATTTTGAAACCACTATTCTGGGAAAAGACAAAATTATATCACACAGTTAGATGATTTAGAGGATTCACCTTATGAAATGAGTTCTGCTGGTCTCCCTCCCAGACCTTAAAAAAAAAAAAAAAGTTTCTTCATGGTCTCTTAATTGATGACTGTATGAGAATATGCTTTTTGTTTTGTTTTGTTTTTTAAGTACTGAAAATAATTAATGTTGCTTTTAAAAGTTAAAAGGGAAAAAAATTAAATGGCAAGGGCACACTGACATCTGCTGGCATTTCATAAACTGTTTTTAAGACAAGCATTTGTTCCAGACACTGCTCTCCATTTATTCTCCCGCACTGAGGTATGTTTGTGGCCTGGCAAAATGAGTATTCCCCAACATGCTCCCCAAAATTATGTAAAGAGAAGACCATCAAGGAATGAAAGCCCAGGAGCCTCTTTCCTCTGGAGTGGGTTCCCTTCCTTCTTTCGGTAAAGCAGTCTGGAGCTCTAGGGAATGAATAATGTTACTTTTTTTTTTTAATAAGTATAAGAGTTACACTGGAGGCAATTTAAATTTGCAAGCTGCTTCCCCTGATTTTATTTCTACAAAAGGGAATTTCACCAATCCTAGTCTCCAAACAGTGAACAAAGGAGGGACATAGGGCAGCAAGTGCTCTACCTACACTTGCAAGAGCAAGGAACACAGAACTAACTGAACATTCATTCAGGGCTCTCAGAACCAAAGCAGAAGCACAACCAAACATGTGAATAAAAAGGGAGGGCACTGAAAATGTTAACTTTAGAAAAGAAGCAAAAGGATCTCTGCTGTGCTAACAAAAGACTTGAAAAGAGATTCCAAAATGCTCAAGTCCCAGAAGGTTTTCCCAATGTTTTTTAATCTCCATTAGTGACACAGAGCCAATGAGGGGGCAATTAAGGGGTGGTCTAAGGTGAACAAACAAACTCCGTTTTCTCATTAAACTTTAGGGATGTTGTGAAGGTAATGTTCCTAGAGTTGGGATCTGGCTCTACCTCCTCAGAGGTTCTCACTGCCAAATAAGCGCTGGTGTAGGGAGGACTTGAATCTAAACAGAGCTATGTCCCAGAGACGTCGTAGGCAGAATGCCTGACTGCCGCGGCTCCCCCTTCCCAGAGGCTCACAAGTCAGAGCCGACCATCACCACCATCCTGTTGTCCTTTTTTCCCTCTACTCCTCCTGCAACCCACACACCGGCACCCACGTGCACGCGCACACACACGCACCGGCACCCACGTGCGCGCGCGTGCACACACACACACACCGGCACCCGCGTGCACGCGTACACACACACACACACACACACACACACACACACCGGCACCCACGCGCACGCGTACACACACACACACACACACACACCGGCACCCACGTGCACGCGCACGCGCACGCACCGGCACCCACGTGCACGCACACACACACACCGGCACCCACGTGCGCGCGCGCGCACACACACACTGGCACGCACATGTGCGCACACGCACATCCTTTATCCCACAGGTGCTCCCAGAAGTTATTCCCTCACCCTCAGAGCTATTCTCCCACCTTTAATACACCTGTGAGTAATGGTACAAAGACCTTACCCACTTCAGTGAAAAAGAACGTCGGGTCTCAAGAACAGGCAGCGAGCTCTGGCCTCCGCAGCTTCTCTGGCTACATCAACTCACTGGCTGCGGCTGTTCCAGGCACAGGGGCCACGTTGCAGATTTCAGGACATGCAGAATGCTCTCCTACCGGAACACACTGGTGCTCACCATGGCCTCCTCCTCTGTCTCCATCAATCCTCCTTATAGAACCTGGTCCTTCTCGTTCTCCAGGTCTCAGCTTAAATGTCACCGAAGTGTCTCTCCTTGGAGAAACCTTCCCTCACCCTCCTGCATAATGTGGTCATCCACCCTTTTATTATGCTGCTCTGTTCTGTTTCCATCTTAATACTTGCAGTAGATAATTATGTTATCCATTTATTTGTTTTCATGTTTTCTATTGGTCTCTCCAACTACAGAATATGCTTCATGAGACACAGACCTTGTTGGTCTTGGTCACTGGTCAATGTATCACCCCAATACAATATTCCCAGGGCCTGGCACAGTGCCTGACACAGAGCACAGATCTCAAAATGTTTACCCAACACATCAGAAAGGCAATGAGCAACCCCATAAAAGTGACCCTATGTGTCATAAGTAATGCTCCAGGGAAACAATTTTAAAAAGAAAAAAATGGGAGAAAATAAGAAAGCCTATCTATCTGCACTGCTGGGACTGAAAATAATACTCCTTTACTCCTGATGTAGCTCAGAATACCAAGCACTGTACTATATTGTCCTATTTTCTGGGGATTCCTGGTGTTTTAAAGGACTGTAATTCATTTATTTATGTCTTTTAACTTCCACCTATCTTACAGATACTTATTTTGTGTGAAAATTAATAAAGGAAGACCTCAATAAAGTGGAGTCAGGAGGACAGAAGGGGAGGTAGGAAGAGACACCCATTACAGGAGCAATTGAAAATTACAGACCCCAGCAGAACTGTCAAAATGAAAGAACCATCAATTACAGATCCCAACAGGGAAAAATGCACATTGCATCTCCTACAAGTAATCCACGAACCCTGCAGCTTAGCCACTGAGCCATCATCACCCTAAACTCTTGCTTCTCTCCAATGGACTTTCATTCCAAACAACCCCTTCCAACTTCCTCCTTCTCCATAATGTTCCTCTCCCTTGTCTGTGGGACTTGCCTATGGTTTTGTCATAGCATGCATGTCCCAAATTGCAATTCTCTGCCATTCCTAGACAAACCTCTTCTTTGCTGGTAAAATACCTGTTTTATTTTTAAGGTTAACACTTGTAAAGATTATTTTTCTGAAAAATAAAAAAGCAACAGAATTTACAAGAAAAGGTGGAAATTAAAATAAAGACAGAGAAGTAAAATGGACTTGACAGTAAGGTTAATATGCAAAACCTATACAAGCAAATCCTATTTACTACCAAGATTGGACTCTAAAATCAGATCTGAGCTTCCTGGCTGGCTTTGTGAAAAGGGAACATGATCAGTTGTTCCGCATAAGAGTGTCTGGTACGTAAGTACCAACCAATACCTCAGGAAAGGAAAACTTCTTTCCGACCCTGAACCCAGAGATAACACAGTTGATAGCCAACGGAGTCCTCAGAAATATCATCACAGCAAATAGCAGGAAGCCTCAATTCTTCAGAGCTTGCTGTCTTTCTTGGTTCCCCTCATTTGTCTCTATGTTTTCACTTCGGCTATGCTAAAACCACACTTAAATATTAGTTTAAACAATCTATTCTTTTTCTGTGTGTATATATAATATCTATTTTTTTAAACATGGGATCAAATGGCTTTCTTTCCTGGACAATCTCTCATTACAAGCCAACAGCAAGAAAGCACAATTCAGTAGAACTCCGTTAATGGAGTGGGGGTAAATGGTTCCCTGTCCTTGTTATGTACTTTTAAAGATTATTGCAAATTCAAACAGATTAGACTTCGAGTAGTTCTTGGAGTGAAAACTCTTGTCTGAATGCTATAGGTCAGTGAACAATGAAGTGGGACTACTCTGAGGTGGTTATGGGATAACTGCTTAACCTACCTCACTCTGAAGCACCAATCCTCAGTGAGAGAGGTAGAAGCATTCATCCTTTAATAGACAAGGAAATGGAGCCTGAAAGAGGTGCAATAACTCGCCCAAGATCACATAGCTAGAAAGTGGCAAAATGTGGACTCAAAAAAATTGGGTATGGCTGGCTCCCAAGCCTGAGTCCTCTCACACCATTTGTTCTCAGGGAGATTGGTCATTTCAAAGCTTTTCTGACTCCTAAGTAACTCCATTAGCTTAGGTCAATGTGTCATCATCTCCTTAGTCAGCCTCCTACCTGCTATAATTCAGACTGACCAAACTCCCCAGATGAGAATGAGAAGCCCTGCCAGGAAGAGTCCCCTGTTCTTAAAGACAGGTATCAATCACCCTCTCTATTGCCCCCCAAGGAAACTCCTGAAATTTCCCAACCTGTGCAAATGAGAACTATTTTCTTTCCCTGGAGGAATTTCTGCACATGAACTCTCCATTATCAGCCTTTGCAATCAGCAGCAGCCTAAACTGAACTCAGCTTTCTAAGACTGCCAAAGGAAAAGATGTGTTCTTCACAATGCCGTGACCATGAGCCACGCCACAGGCCAGCCTTCCCTTCAGAAAGACTTAAGGAGGAGCAGCTCATTGCCAGGGCCTCATTAAGAGACTCACTCTAGAATACAAGCAATGACCCCAGAATCAAGACGGAGGGCGTGTCCCAAGGGAAAGAGACACACAGCTAGCACCACTGGGATCTAGCTAGGGCCACTGTTGCTGAATCAGCCTCTTGATTCCCCGCTCTGTCACTTCTCATAATGAGTCTAATAAGTTAGTGTTTCTCTCTGCCAATCAATCAGAGCTCGTGCATATGGCCACTGTCAGCAGTCCTCTGCAGGCAGAACTCCATACAGCGACTCAGGTCTGTCAACTCCTTCAAGTATATGTTTGCAGCTATGCTGGGTTCCTCCCCTTCACTCTCAATTTATCATCTTGGTTACAGTCAAAAGGAAAATGAAGGAATCACATTTCGGAGCCAATTTGCTGCCTAGAGGAATTGTGAAATTCTAGCAGCAGCAATAATGGTAATAATGATATCATTATTATTAAATGACAACAGTAATTGCCACTATTATCATAGCAAGCACCCCTACTAAACACACACTACGTGCCAGGCCCTTTGCTGAAGTAATTTACAAGGCTGATCAATCACTAAACTGACCCTGCAAAGTAGGGATGATTCTTACCTTCACGTATAGGGGGATACTGAGGCACAAAGAGGTTAATTAAGGCCAAAGGTCATGGAGCTAGAATGTGATGAAGTGGGAAATGAATCGAGAGAGTGTGATTCCAAACTCCTAACCAGTACCGTGCACTGCCTCCTACCTCCTGAGTGTCCTGTAACGGTTCCTCTGCTATGCCCCTCAGCACCCAAGCACACCCTCTCCGTGCACAGAAGAGACAAACACAGGACTCCAGAAGCAATTGCTTGAGTCTACAACTTATCTGTTGGATCTCAGTTCACCTATCTGAAAAAAGAAGATAATAAAGGGTTTGTGATAAAGAGTTGGTGAAACGCAGTGTGTGAAGCCCCCCACAGAAGGTGCTTCCAAAAGGTGGTAGCTCTTATGGAATGGAAGATGGTCAAAGAAGACAATTTCAAACACCTAAGTCCCTGCCCTCATCTCTGACTATATATTCTAAAATTCACAGAAAAGGGCACCAGAGTGGCTCAGTTGGTTAAGCGACAGCCTTCGGCTCAGGTCATGATCCTGGAGTCCTGGGATCGAGTCCCACATGGGGCTCCCAGCTCAGCAGGGAGTCTGCTTCTCCCTCTGACCATCTTCCCTCTCGTGCTCTCTCTCATTCTCTCTCAAATAAATAAATAAAATCTTTTTAAAAAATTAAAAAAAATTAAATTCACAGAAAAGAGAAAATTGAGGAAAAAGAGGCCTAGCAATGAGCAAGGTGATTATGCAAGTTTATCTATTATGTTGGCAAAGGTCTAATTTTGTTCTTAGAAGAAATGAAAGGGGAGCTGACTCAGACGATGGAGTGATCCTGCTTCAGTGGAGTGAACAGCGGTGTGCGTGCTGCACTGAGTGGTTGTCAGAGCACTGTCAGCCTCGGGTGTATTATACCCAAGGATTGCCTGTACCAGAGAGGTGCACCAAGACTCCCTGCAAAATCATACTTAGAGCCTGAGCCTGGGAATAGGGGCCAGAGGTGCTGTGAGCAGCCTGGGGCTCTCAGGATCCAAGGAGAAGAATAGCAAAGCAAGAGACAGACTGCACCAATGCAGGCCACTCTCATACAACAAAAAAGAAATACTGCAGCAAATAGAAACAGGTGCCCTGTTTTCTTTTTGTCCCTCTGATCGACTCAGCATCACTTCTCAGAGCAACTCAAGTTAAGCCACAAGGTCCCCCTAACCTCTGCACTGCACCACCTTCTCCCTTCCTAGCCTCTTACAAAGCCAGAGAAAGAGGCAGAACATGCAATGCAATCAGCAGCAGCTGATGGGCTACAGACTCAGACCATCAGGTTCAAAGTCCTGGGTATGCCATTTACCTGCTGTGGTGTCCTGAGACAAATTGCTTTAGCCTCCTTATATCTTGCAATCTATCACAAAATAGAGATATGAAGAGAACCCATCTCAAAGTGTGTTAGATGCACCAAATGGAATAATTCACTATTTCCATATCAAGCATCTACCCTGTGCCATACACCATGCTAGATGCTAAGATTAGAGTGATGTCTGAATCAGGTGCATGCATGGCCCACCTAGAGTTTACCATTCAGTAAGAGAAAGAGATAAAACAGATCACTCAAGTAAATAGAAAGCTGCCCCTGGGATAACTGTAAAGAAGGAGAATCCACACAGGAAAAGAGGGAGGGTTTCCCTGAGCAAGGGACTTTTGATGGATGAGTGGGGAGTGAACAAGGTGAAATGTGAGGGAGGGAGATGATCACGTGCCAGAAAAGCACAGCTCACTACGTAGCAATGCAGGCAGATTACTTAGCACAACTTGTACTGTGTAGGAAGTGTTCAAAACATATACAGTTCTTATTGTCACAGCGTATCTAACAGTAACTGACAGACTTCCAGGGTTGTGCATAAAGAGAGACGGGGAAGAAAACTGAACTATCCAGATGTCCAAACCTTCCACCAAACCATACCTCCACCTTCCAAGGCCAGGAGAGCCTCCAAAGATGGGTGATCTTGACTATACTCAGAGCTCTCAGGAAGCAACCCTCTTCCTCCTGTCAGTATCCAACATCACACCCACCAATGGGAGAACCACGTGGCCACCATCTGAAAGGAAACCTACTAGATGATCAATTAAGGGGATCTGTATGCAGGAAAGATGCCGACCAAGCCACTGGGAAGATGTGTGTGGTGGGATGTGGGGCAAAGAGAAAAGAACTAAGCCAGTGTATACAGATATATGCTCAGTATTGCACCCACAGACAGTGTTACTGAGAAACCTGAGGTTCTTTTATCCTCTAAACTAATCTTTCTCCTTGAATGGAAGACTTTGTTCTCACTCCCAAAGGAGAGGGGAAAAAGCAAAGTTTAATTTCTTAGATGTTGTGCGGATTACCCTTCCAGATACCAGGAAGTCTATGGACCAAATATGGAGATGAATCCGACCATTGACACAAAAGCTGGCTGGCCAGGAAGGCATGCTTGTTTATTTATTCTTCTCAGAAACATCTGTGTTTTCCACAATGTTTAAACCATAAATATATCATGGAATTTCTCTGCATTAAACCTTCCAGTGGCTTCCCATTAGAATAACATCCAGACCCCCTACCAAAGCTCAAGGACCTACTTATATTCCCAACTTCATCCTTATAATATTATTGTTGCTTCTGCCTCAGGGCCTTTGCACTTGCTATTCCCTGTCTCTGAAACTTTTTTTTTAAAGGTATTATTTATTTATTTGAGACAGAGAGAGAGAGAGAAAGAGCATGAGGAGGGCAAAGGGAGAGGGAGAAGTAGACTCCCCCCCGAGCTGGGAGCCCGACTTGGGGCTCAATCCCAATACCCTGGGATCATGACCTGAGCCAAAAGCAGATGCTTAACCAACTGAGCCACCCAGGCACCCCTCTGAAATTTTCTTCATGCAGATGACTACCGTAGACTGGAAACTCCACCATGACAGGGGTATCTCTATATACTGGTCATTGTGTATTTCAAGTGCTTTGAACAGTGGTTGGCACATAGTAGATGCTCAATAAATACTCACAGGATGAATGTATAGCTTAAGACATACCAGCTACTTCTTTTCACTTAGATCTCTACTCAAATCTCTCTTCCTTGGAAAGCCCTTCCAAGTCACTCTCTACCATATTGTCACATTATAATTTTTCTATCCCTTGTCATTATCCTTACAAAAATACATTTCCATCCCCTTCTTATTATCTGGCTTTCCCCATGACAATAGAAACCCCAAAAGGGCAACATTCCCATTGGCCTCACTCCCTGAGCAGAACGTCTGATGTGTGGCATGTCCTGGATAAGTGTTTATTGCATCAGGCACTCCTTTCCCCAAGACAGACATCCCCGTTGCCTGTGTCTAATGACCAGTAACAAACCAATGGTAATGATGGTGCTCATTGCAACTACAGATACAAAACATGAGGGTGATTGTCTCTCCTTAAAACCCCATGTGTCATATCCATAAGACCCCTCAGACCTTACAATCTAGAGAACCATGTTCTGTTGAAGTCACCTGAATGTGCTGGGTGCCCCTCATTTTGTAGCTCCCTCACTGATTGATTCTTTAATTAAAGTTTTAATATTTATATGTGTGCCTTGAGGCAATATTTTAAATAATGGTGGTAGGCATGAGGGAGAGCCTCAAGATTCCCTTAAAAACATTATCTCCATGTTTGAGGTCTTTGGTATAACAAAGTTTTCTCTCAGGCAATATGTGGGAATGTGCATGTGACAAATTGCCAGATGATTTTAGGAAAGTCAACCAATATTAGTTTATGGAGCACGCTTACTACATAGCTCTTATGTTGGGTGGCAAAGGTGGGACTAGCTGCCCTGTGTCCTTCAGAGCAAATGCACTTGGATTTCAATAGTCTTCATACACGCCACTGGGAAATCACTGTGTCCCCAAAGTATTTTCTGTGTCAGATCCGATTTCCCTCTTGGAATGTGTTCATTACTCCACACATCAGCTTAAAGGATGCAAATAAAATGGTCTAATTTTTGGAAAGGTGAAATGCCAGACATATTTATGCAGAGCAGACCCAATTTTCTGGATGCAAAAAAAACCAAAACCAAAAACAACAAACAAAAAAACCTTATCTGAAAGGAATTTTATAAACTGTAACGATTTGGTATGGCTTGAAAAGGCTTAACTTGTTTAAAAAAAAAAAACTCATCAGAGACATGAGGATGTCTGAAAGGCCTGTGCTCAGACCTTAGAGGAGTAGGTAAAAAAATAGCATCAATTATCATGAAGAGAAAATAGAGCAGAGTGGGTCAATTCCAGGAGGAAAAATCTGCTCAGACCCACGTTTTGGCTTGTTTCTGAGTGGAAAACTCTGGGACCACAGGGTGATATTAAAAAGACAGTGTGTTCTGAGGAAAGTAAGATTAACTGAGAAGATGCTTCCATCCCAGGAGGCTGAAAAGAAGCAGGCCTTTCTGTTGATTAGAAGAAATGCACAAGTGCTACAAAAACTTAATTTCAGGGCATCTGTGCTTGTTGAGATGGCATCAAAGGTCACCAACCTCCATCCCAGCCTGTCTGGGATGGGCTGCCTGTCTCTGACCCTCCTTAGCACTTGTGGAGAAAGAAGAGGAGACTTTATCTCAAAGAGACTGAGGCTTCTGCTGAGCAACCTCTCTTTACGATTAACCTCCCTTTTTGTTTCCATTTCATCTGTTAAGAGAAAGTGTGTGTGTGTAAGGGAAAACGCCTGCCCCCTTCTCTCCCACCCAGTGTCTGTAAGGTTGAAAATATGGAGTAATCTACTTGATTAAGAAAAAAGGGGGGGGGGGGCACCTGGGTGGCTCAGTCGTTAAGCGTCTGCCTTCGGCTCAGGTCATGATCCCAGGGTCCTGGGATCGAGCCCCGCATCGGGCTCCCCGCTCGGCGGGAAGCCTGCTTCTCCCTCTTCCACTCCCCCTGCTTGTGTTCCCTCTTTCGCTGTGTCTCTATCAAATAAATAAATAAAATCTTTAAAAAAAGGGGGGGAAGAAAAAAAAATTATACAGGTACTTACCATGTACCAGACCTTGTTCTAAGTGTTTATTGCCTTATTTATTTCTCCCTCAAGCCCTCCGAGGCCAATACTATCACTGAAACTCCCATTTAACATGTAACAAACTGAGGCACAGAGAAGTCAAGTAACTTCCCCAAGGTCACACTGCCAGCAGGTTGGGGTGGGCTATGCTTTTCTCCATGGTAAAACTCTACTCTCGAGAAACCTTAAAATACCCGGGAAAACTACCAAATGATGCCTATTTCTTCCTAACCCAAATCAACCATGAGTTAACTTAGGGGAAACCCAGCGGATTCCTCTGGACCCACTGCTTCCCTCAAAAAGCAGGAAAAAAAAACCCAGTGGATTCCTCGGAATCCAGTTCTTCCTTCAAAAAGAAGGTTTGGAGTCAGTCCCATTGTTTGCCAGGACAACCCCTGCCAGAACCACCTTTACCCTTTAGAGGCCCCAGGTCCTCTACCTTTGAAGAAGAAAGACCCTGACCAGAAATAAATCTTCCTGTGTCTCCAGCCGGGTCCTCTGTGGTCACTTAAAAATTGAAAGGATTCAGGTCCTCTCTCTCTCTCTCTCTCTTTTCCCCTAACGAAGATAAATGGGCAATGTAGGGTAGATGAACTAGGACAAGGGCTGGGAGGGATCACCAGCTGGGACACATGGGATTTAAATAAATAAGTAAATAAATAAATAATCATTTACTGTTTTAAAATAAAACTCAAGTTATGGCGAATCATATTTCAGCCCAAAGCTATTCCGCAACACCTCCCCCTCTTCTTTCCAAGTTCCACTGAGAAGACCCGTGGTTAGGCGCCAATCCCCTACACCACCAGGCGTGGATTTCCAAGCACGTGAGCAGCCCCGCCCCATACACTGCTTGGGCAGGCAGGTGCACCCAGGTCCTTGCCCGCGCTTAAGTGAAGGGCCCCCAGCTCCCTGGCGGCAGCGATGGAGTTGGTAGTTCCTGGGCCTGGTGCGTGCGGGTCTTCCCCTTCCTTCCCACGCAGGCAGCTTCCGGGCTCTCCGTGACACCAGATCCCTAGACCCAGAGCCTTGGAAGCTCCAGGAGCATCCCTGCCAGGTGGTCCCCCAGGCAGCAGGGACGTGGAAACAAAGCCCGGTTAACCCCGCCCTCATCTCCATCCCTGTAGCTGAGAAATTAAAGCGGAAAAGGGGAGACCCCGGGCCTGCGCTCCCACATCGCTTCATCTGCTACCGCCGGGGTCCTCCCCACCCCCCAACCACACACCCAGGGTGAAGTGGTCTAAGATATCGAAGGGGTGAGGCAGGAGTTTCCAAGTCCCGAGCTCCCAGACTGGCCCCTTTCCCCAGGATTGAGCGCGCGGCGACATCTCGGGGGCATTTAGGCCAGTACCACTAAACAGAAGCTTTCCCTCCAGCTCAGCGACCCTCCTCTTCCCCACCTCCCACAGGGGCTTCTGCGTTTCTAAACCCACTCATAGGCCACTGAAGTGCCTCCTCCCTCAGACCTCCAGAAAGGCAGTGGAGAAGGCAGCGACCCGGGGCGCACTGAAAGCTCGCTTCCAGCCGGCCGGAGAGACTAACCAAAGTGCGCAGGCAGGTTCCCGCCGCTCCCGGCACCTGGGACTCGCTCCCAGAGGGCGGACAAGGCAGCCTTGACACTCCTCAGGGGCGCTTTGAGGTGAGGAAGGGCGTGTTCATGGAAGTGAAACGCTAGGACTCACGATCTCGGCCCCCTGCGTGGACGTACGCGGAGATCTCTCTACAGCACAGAAAAAGTTCCCAGTCCAGCATGTCCAGCCTGGCGCTGGGAAAAGGCCAGCTCTCGGAGACCTAACTCTTCCCCCTGTGGGATCCTTTGTGCCCGTTGGGGGGAAGGGGGACGCAGGGGCGGTGACTCCACCTGGACTTACCTAGAACTCCCGGCGAGCCCGGCTCCAGTCGCCTTCCGCTCGCGTCCCCAGACCCTCCAATTCCCCTGCGCTTTCTGCACCCCCAGCCACACTCACCATGAGCTGGAGGCGGCGAAAGGGGGTGCAGATTTCTCCCACGCCGTCCGCAACTTCGCGGGCAGGTCAGCCCTGCCCTGGCGCCCCTGCCTGGGCGGCGGGCTGGGCACAGCTGGGCAAGGCACGGGTCCGGACAGCCCGGGTTCTCACGGCCACTGCCAGGGTGTGTAAAGCGCAAGGTTCTTCAGTGCCGAGGCACCGTCCGCTCCTCCGCGCTCTGCCTGGGTCCGAGGCTCAGAGTTCTCTTACTCCGGACGCAGGGGCGGGGCGCACGTCTGTCCCCTCCAGATGCGGGGAGCCTCGTTCCTTCCTTCCTCCTCCTGTCCCGGAGGCGCACGCGTGGGTCCGGCCGCAGCTGCCTCTGCCCGTCCCCAGGGCTGGCAGAGCGCCCCCACCCCACCGCGGGTGCAGCCAGGGGCTGGGGCGAAGCGGAAGGGATTTCCCTCCGCGAGTTTGGGTTTTCCCACCCGTTCAGACCCCGGGTTTTGTCTGCTGCAGCAGCCCGCTGCTGCGAGAACCACTTCAGGGCAGCGCCGCCTGTGCCACCCGCTCCAGCTGGAGGAGGCGGCGGCGGCGCGGCTCGCACGGGGACTGGAAAGGAGGTGACCTTCAAACCCCGCGCTCGCGCTTGGGGAGACCAGGAGGCGGGCTGGGGTGATGGAGGGGAGCGGTGTGCACCCGGTCAGCCCGCGAGAGCGCTTGCAGGCAGGCAGTAGAGAGTGAAAAGGAGATCTTCAAACAAAAATACAGATTAGAAAATAAACAAAGGAGAGTGGAGCGAGAGAGCAAGCGAGAAAATGTGTTCATGTGCGTGTGCGCGCGTGTCTATGTGTGAGAGTGTGTGTGTGTGAGAGAGAGAGAGAGAGAGAGAGAGTGAGTGTGCGCGCGCGCGACAGTCAGCAAGCAGCCCAGGCTGCGGAGCCAAAAATAATCCGGTGCGAGCGGGAGCGCCCCCTCCCCCTTCCCCTCGCCAGGGCCGCTGCTGCTGTCACGCGTGCAGCCCCGGATTCCAGCAGGCAGCAGAGGGCAGAACCGGGGTCCGCAGGGGACCCCTTGCCTAGGTGTAAACAGGTGAAGGGGTGAGACTTGGAAGTGGGGGTAATGATCCCGTCTTTCACGTCCCCAAGTCCTTGTCCCAAAGTGGACTCGCTCTTTGAGCACCAGCGCCTCCCTCCATCTTGACCCCCACAGTAGAGTAGACAAACACCCCGGAGAAATGCTAAGTGAAGGCAGCTTCTTGACGCATCTACTTCTGGTCTGGGAAAAGTTGTCTGGCTAATCTAAATCCAGCAGCCAGACATGGATGGAGCCCTATCCAAGAGGCAAAAAGTTATGCGGGCCGGATACCCTGCAGGAAGTGAGTGTGCACTGTGGCCCCTGCGCATGCCTCTTGCAGACCGCCTAATCCTGCTCTGGGCGCTAAGTCTGGAGGGGTCGAGAGACTGTCCTCTTAGCAGTTGCCTTAGTGCCAGCATCCCTGTGACTTAATAAGCACTTACTTTTTTGCCAGATGCTATTTGAAACATTTACATTGAATTTTCTCAACAACCTGATGAAGTAGGTACTGTAAGTTTCATGGCTTCCCCAACCAGGTGCTTAGAGAAGTTAAAGCAATGCTTCTTTTCTGGGTCCCACCCTGGACTCACTGAGCCAGAAACTGCTTGCTTGTTTGTTTGGGGGTTGCTGTTTTTCTGGATAAACGTTTTAGGTGATTATGCTGCATAGGAAGGTCTGAGGGCTATTGAGTGATAATTTGCTGAAGGCCAGGAAAGGAGCCAGAATTTCTGGGCAGGTCTTCCTAATTTCATGGGATGTACCACTGCACTACCCTGCCTTCTAAGGGGCAACTGGGATTGGACAAGGCCAGATTCTAGCCTTATACACTTGATCTGAGGCTCAGGTTCATTTTCCAGCCCACCCCTTTGATTGTTTTTGCATTTGCAGTATGGCTCCTCTTCCAAGTAGGGCTGTGAGATTTCCAAAAGTAGAGACCATGTTGCATGTGTTTGCTTTGTAACGTGAGCATTTCCCAGTGCCTACGAATAGCAGGCTCTATGGGAGTTCCTCTGCAATCCTGTCAGGCTAGGGTTTCTTCCAACATTAGAATAAAACAAAGAAAGGAAACTCCTAATGGCAACTAGAATTTTTTAAAACACAATATTTTATCATCATTTGAGAAAATAAGTTTGCAAAATCCAGAAAGGCATCCCTGTCACTGGTCCCAGTAGATGATTTTGCAATTTGGGTTGGGTTTTACCACATGCTTCCTTAGGACTCTCTTTGATAATAATATATTTGTATGTAAACAACTTTTTTCCTTTTATACTAGTCTCTTATCCTTCACTGATAGCACAATGAAGCCATAAATCTGGGTTAGTAACAATGTAATCATTTCCTCCAGAAACTGTTTACAATGGGAAAACCACCGAATTTAAATGTAATTGTCTAGCCGTGCAGGGAGATAAGATGGGTTGTAAAAAAGGTATTCTCAATTTAAAAGCAAATTATCAATAATGAGAGAAGAAATAAATGGCAGTTAATGAGAAGTTCTGTTGAAATATAATGTTTTGTGCAAAATCACTAACAGGAATTGTTTCTCTGTGCTCCTTCATTTTTATTCCAGAAGGGGAAAAAAATGAATGCCATCATTCAAGGCAAAAACACTGGCTGTTGTTTCATTAAAATGGGTAATCACTGGGTGCTTTTATTATTTTTAATATATATCTCTGTTGGAAATGAAATAAAACATATTTAACTATCTCAAAATCAAGGTCAGTCTGAGTCAACTCTGACTTATTTTGGAGTAGAAATAAGCTTAGATATATTAGCACTGAGTATCAGCCATAACTTACTGGTACCTGTGTTGCCTTGTGGCGTAAGAAAGCTTTAATATGGGTGAGGAAGATATTCATTACAATTTAAAACAAAATTAGAGTAAAGATCAATATAGCATGCTATCATGCTATTCATTTGGAAAGTATTCATTTCTTTTTCACAGTGATCTCTCACATTCCAGGCAGAGTTTCTCTGTCATTCCCCCATGTTGAGCCTCTTCTAGGTAGTGAGGGGTGCTGAATTAGTCCCTGGGACAACCCAGGACCATGACCTTGCCCAGCTGTGGTGATAAAGAACATGGAGACTTTGGCTCCTCCTACTGGGCATGAAAAATACTTTGCAATTTGTGATCTAAACATATGTCAAAATGTGTTCCATAAAGCTGGCAGGAGAGAATGACTTTGTAGCCTCATAGTTGGCTGAGAGTGCATAACCCTGCTCAAAGTGCTCAAGATCCATCTAAAGTGTAAATTTTATTTCTCACTTTCAAACTTAGGATCTTCCTATGGTTCCTCATGGCCCCCTAAGATAAAGTCTATAGTCTTCTACATGGGTTACAAGCTTCTAGATTATCTGGCTCTCATTTTATGGTGACCCAATGATCTGGGGATAATCTTCTCTTACTTGTCTCCAATCCTTTGCATATGCTGTTTCTCCAACCTGGAAAACTCCTATAAATTCTCTTTTCCTGGAAAGATAGATAAGATGGAGGCTAGGGCAAGCTCATAAAGGGCCCTGAATTGAAACAAAAGGCATGTTTGCTTTACCAAAAGGGAAATTTGGGGAGAATGACTCTAAAGCATGCCAAGACCTACCATCCATAATTTCAGTACCCATGGCCTGGACATTGTTCTGCCTTCACTGATGCTTCAATGATCATTTTACTGTTATCTTCTATCTGTTCAAGACCTTCTCCAGATGATCACTGTAAACATCTAGTGAATTCTAGAGATTCGTAGGTTACTCTAAAGTACTCTAGGATTTTTAGGATGATGAATGGTATATTAGGATAGGAGAAGGATGAAAAAAGCAAGCTAAAAATAGTTGAAGTAATCAACCATCCTTCTGTTTCTCCTCCCAAAGGATACTTTTCAATAGCAGTCACTGAAGAAAGGATACTATATTCAAATTTATTTATAAATGACTCTGATTCATTCATGCATTCATGCATTGTGCAAAATTCTTTGCACAATCTTAGTATTATGTAAGACCTGCCTTGCCTTCAAGTTCTCATTCTTCAGCCTTACCTCAAAGCTTTATCACAGTCTGGGTCAACTAATGAACTAATTAAATAGCCTGAAGACCACAGGGGAATGGATTTCACCTCATATTCTCTATTCCGCCTTCAGTCATTGGGCACATGGCAGATACTCAATATACAGTTATTGATCGGTTGAACTAACTCACAATCTATCATGAAGTTCAGGAGTTTGATATTAACCAAAGCATTTTATAGTGAGAATGAGCCATCCAGTGTCTAGGGATGAGTTTTCTTTTTCTGAAAAGATACAAACTTTCACAGTGTTTAAAAATGTCTTTGAAATAGTAAATATGATGTTTTCTCTGCTTCTCTCCTGCCTATATCCCCCAAATAATGATGATGATAGCAGTGATGGTAACATAAATAAGATTTTGAACAATCATGATGAAAAGAATAGCAATAGAAATGAGAAGCATGTGGCATTTACTATAAAAGCTCTTGGATTGTATTATCTCATTTAATCTCACAGTACAACTCTAGGTGTAAGTAGCTTTATGTTTTCCTTTTTATAGATGAGAAAACCAAAGCTTAAAAGAAGGAGAAAGTTCAATGGCTTGGCCAGGCCCACAGAGCTAGTGAATGGTTAAGCCAGGACTCAAAATTAAGTCTGTTTTTTGTCAGACCTGGGTTCATGAAGCACAAATCATGATGTATCTTATCTTTCTGTTTATTAGAACTCATACACGATTTAGGTAGGCTTAGAGAATCATGTTAGTGATTTACCATCATGAAAGTAGAGATTCCTAATCTGTTGGTCTTGGAGTAAGAAAAATAAAAAGGGAGGTTCAGCGATCTGCAGAATGGAAATGGAGCCTGCTTATATAAAAGGCATTTTGGAAACAAATATTTTGAGCATGGTCAGAATCAAGTGAACAAAGATTTCCAAATGTTTGGCCAATAATGAGTATAGAGACTAAGTTGTGTCCTTGGTTTAAGGTGGGCTAATTTATATGTCATTTAGTATGTCTTTAAGAAATACACTATCAGGGCATCTGGGTTACTCAGTTGGTTAAGCGTCAGACTCTTGACTTCAGCTCAGGTCATGATATTGAGCCCTGAGAGGGTTCAGTGCTGGTCATGATGCCTACTTGATTCTCTCTTCCACTCTCCCTCCCCCTCACTACCACTTGCACATGATCTCTCACTAAAAAAACAAACAAAAAAACACTATCAAAGATCCTTTTTTAAAGATTTTATTTATTTATTTGAGAGAGAGAGCACACACACAAGTGGAGGGAAGGGCAGAGGGAAAGGGAGATACAGACTCCTAGGACCCTGAGATCATGACCTGAGCTGAAGGTAGATGCCTAATCACTGAGCCACCAGGCACCTCTGTCAAATATCTTGAAGAAAGAAGTGGATAAAGCTCTGGAGTAACAGATTCTGTTTTCATATCATGTATCTATTACTTAATAGCAATGTGAACCAAGCAAGATTTTTTAAACATCACTAATCCTCCACTTTCCTTTGTGTAAAATAGGAAAAAAGAAAAGAAAAAAATAGGGATGATGATGATGATAAAAATAATGAAGACATAATTAATATATTACTAGCAACTATTAATACAGAGGATATCGAATATGACCCACATCCTCAAGCATGATAATTCTAGGCTTTTTATAAGTGATTACTTTAAGAATTATCATAGGGTCCATGTCATATGATTCAGGAAAAGGTGGTTGATAGACTTACTGAAAACATTTTTCTTGACTCAAATGAAAACCATAGAAAAGTTATTTTTCCTTATTCCAGAGGTTTCCTCGTGTAGTTATGACCTCTGGACCTGCCATAAATACCTTACAACCAGCCTAAGGATGACAGAGCAGTAAAGAATAAAGAACCAGTAATATCTATGAGATTGAGGAGCTGCTAAGTCAGTCAACATTCAAAACTACCATACAGCTGCATTCTCTGTTCCTTGTGATGATGTAGTCCGTTATTGTGTAAACTCATTTAAGATTATATGTGGCCTAAAGCAGGGTTTCTCAAACTTAGCACTACTAACATTTTGGATCAGATAACCGTTTGTGGTGGTGGGGCTCTCTGCGCCCTGTGGGATGTTTAGCAGCATCCTTGGCCTCTACTCGCTCAATGCTAGTAGCACTCCCTGACTGTCTAACACCCCCTAATGCCTCCTACCAATTCTGAGAACCCGAAATGTCTCCAGATATTTCCATACTCTCCCTGGGGGGCAAAATTACCCAGGGTAAGGTCCAGTGACCTAAAGCATCCTCATCAATATAGTGACAGCAGTAGTACTACCACTAGTAATAGTAGTGATACAATGATAATGATTAGCATTGACTCAGGTTTACTATGTACCAAGCATCATGGTCAAAACCTCCGCTCATAGTCTCATGGACCCCTCATAACAATTTCATAAACCAGGTTTTATTATTATCTTCATTTTACACATGAAGAAACTGAGGTCCAGAAAAATGAAGAAACTTGCTCACAGTCACCAAGCTATTAAGTAGTTGTTTTAGGATTCAGACCAAGGTGTCAAGAATTAAATGGTATAACCCCAGAGAAGCCCCTCAGCATCAAGCCTGGCACATGGGAACTGCTCAGATGAAATGAGTGGTGACTTCCACATAAAAGCTATACAGCAGGGTCAAGTTGAAGAAATGCAATGTGGTCTTGGCAATTCTGTTGCTTTCTGCACTTTGATTATTCCATCTCACTCCTCTAGATGCTTCATATTGGGCTGAGTGTTCTGGCCAACACCCAGACTGCCTTAAACTAACAAAGAGAACAAGATCACCACAATCCTCAATGACCTGTCGAGGCAGTTTGTGCAGAGCTGACCACAACGTCCTTTCTTCCAGCTTTGAAAGTAAGTTCTGAGTCTGAGTGGCCATTAGCAGAAGGCACTTGTCAATTTCATTCACTCAAGACTGAATGGTGAATTGGGAGTTTTATTCTCCCACCAGATAAGGTAATAAGTAATTATATCCCTGCTTAGGACTTGAGGGAAAAGGAGGGGAAAAAAATTTTTTGGAGAACTTTCTCTTTGCCAAACCTCAGACATGACATCTAGCCTCAGAGAAGCCCTATTGGGTTAGGTACTATTACTATTCCCATATTTCAGATATGGAAACTGAGGCTCAGAGGAAGAAAAAGGCAAATTTTCAAAGCTTACAAAACTAGCAGTCTGATTTCAGGGCCATGGCATGCTTGGCTGCATCTCCAAAATCTCTCTTTAGGTACACAATGTCCAAAGGCCATGAGACAGAAAAATTGTGTACATATTCTAAAGTCCTACTAAAAATATATTTTTTTATTTATTTTATTTTATAATTTTTATTGTTATGTTAATCACCATACATTACATCATTAGTTTTTGATGTAGTGTTCCATGATTCATTGTTTGTGCATAACACCCAGTGCTCCACGCAGAATGTGCCCTCTTTAATACCCATCACCAGGCTAACCCATCCCCCCACCCCCCAAAATATATATATTTTAAAAAATGTAAACAGTGTTTTGAATAGTTCCAGTAAAGTCAACCATGAAGGTTGAAAGTGAGACTTAAGAAAAAAATAAAAGTTGTAAGTCAGTGAGGTGTAAATAGTTAATGAATTTATAATCAGAACATAAATAGTTTTGCCTTAATGTACTAACACCTCAGGGGGGAAAATGTTCCATGTATTAGCAGCATAGAATATTGACAATCGATTTCTTTCAAATGCACTTACTTTAAGTCCTAGTCATTTTATTACAAATGGATAAGTAAAGATACTTAAGCCACTTAGGATGAAATATGCAATCTCACAAGGAAGAATATGCATTTGCAGTGGTTACTGGTGGGTTATAGATGCTCTGAGAAATAAAATATCTGTAAATCATGGTCAAAGTATGCATTACTATGCTCTCCATTTACACACTTTATTATTTCTACTTATTCCTTACACTTCTATTAAGAGGCACAAATCTGTGAATTAAAAAGAATCATTGGGAATATCTTTCAAGACTATATAGTAGTTAGTATGAGGAAATAACAGAAAATAGCTAAAATTTGGGATTCTGACTATAAACATCTAGAGGATACAGTTTGGGCATTTGGTAAAAAGTGAACTCTTCCTTGAAGCATGTTTCCATGACTTCTTGGTTTTCCTTTCTCTGAGTTTCCCAACACCATTACTCTAGGCTTGGCTCAAAATGCTCTGCTGCATTAATCTGTGGATACTCTTCTGGGTTTTCCCAGAAGACCCTGAGACAAATATTTGAGTGCATGTAAATCTGGGAGGCAAACCGAGGAAACAATGGCCAGGGAGTGGGAAAGTAAGTTAGGGAAGGGAGAGGAGACAACAAAAAGTGTATTGTCAAGCAAGTTATCACAGTGATTAACTGGAGATTATTCCCACTAAAGAATTTTGGAAGCCAGGGTAGAAATGCCCCCTATGGTTATTCCACCCAGGGGTCAAAGAAGCTTGAGTATTTTTACAATTATTCATGCTGGCCGTTGCTTAAGGGTTAGTCGAGTATGGTAGTGTGTTAATCCAATGCCACTTCAGCCTTCCTTGGGCACAGGAAGAGTGGAATCTAGTGGTCAGAGAAAATCCTTAGGCAATGGTGCTGATATTTGGAAGCCCAGAATGCATGTATGTAATGCTAAACACTTAGGGACTGGGACAGGAGTCTGAAGGTGTGGGGCAATGACAATATCTTCTATATTCTCAATGTCCCCAAGAAGAAAAAAGGTGACATATTGGCTTTGCAGGCACAGTCAATGATGTGCCCTGTAGGAAGGGAAAGAAACGTACCTTTCATTACCTATGAAGCTCCACTGATCCAGTGTCCAAATGTCTTGTGGTTGTCAAACCAGGGTATATATAAAAATTCTCTGATGTTTACCAAAATTCCGATCCTGGGCACCATTCTACAGATTCTGATTCACAAAGTCTGGAATGAGACCTGGGAATTTGATTTTTCAAATTACACACACACACACACACACACACACACACACACCATGTATTCCTACAACAGGTGTGCCAAGTACCTATGTGATTAGTCCAACAGCAGAATGACTTGTGGATAGGGTTGGAAGTGGGGCGAGAATGGGAATTCAACATTTAAAGATCTGAGGGTTCTGTGCATGGGTATCTCCCTTCTCTGTGATAACACAATTGTTTGCTGTTCTCTCAAACTCACAGAAAAGAGGTAATTGTTAGCAAGAGTCTGAAGCACTGATTATGCACCATGAATATATTAAAATGTACAGGTATTTTGCAAGGAACCCCTGGGACCACTCAGGAAGTGCCATTTTGGAGTCTCTGTAATCATAAGTAGGACTAAGAAACAGTGACGTAATGCATTAGTGAGAATAAACAAATTATGCTTCAGAAGCCTCCGTTCCTGTCCCAGGCAGGCAGCATGGAGGCAGTCAAGCCTTGCTGAGCCAGTTTCTTTGCATTAAAGCCCTACTTAACTCACTGGTGTGAGGATAAAGTATAAACAAGTGAAAAGGCATTGGCAGTTTTAGGTGGTAGACCAACGAATACCAAAAAAGTTGACCATCATTCCTTTTTGGTAGGTCTTTTTTAGACAGTACGAAGTGGTAGCAATCCTGGAAGCACTGTTGAAGAATGGTCCGGACCTGGCATTTGCATGAGAAGTTCTTTTATTAATAGACAAAAGGGGGGGGGGGAAGGCAAAGCATAAACCATATATACTTGATGATAACATGTAGAATTTTCTACAATTCCTCTCTATTTTTAGTTTAAAAAGTATTTTGCAGATGTCAGCAACCATTACTAGATGACAAAAGAAAGGGTAACCAACTCAAAAGACTGTCAGTGAAAAGGCCATCAGTCTATTTGATTTCTCTACCTCTTCCTGCTTTGATTCGTCTCTGTGTTCAAAAGCTCCAAGACTAGCTTGCTTGCCATTATTCCGTAAGGCAATTAAGCGACTTGGCAATAAAAGCAACCACATTTTTCTGGAGTAGTTCACAGAGAATACAGAACAGAACAGCACAGGACAGATGTTGAACCAAAATGTAAGTACTTATCTGAACACACTTCTCAGTGCCAAGGCTAAATGCCCTGCTGGAGTGCCTTGCTTCCATCTTTCCACCCCTCCTCCAGGATCTTTCTCCACCAGTTATTTGCTCCCTCTGCTCTGTCTTCAGACTCTCCGGGCTGTCAGGACGTAAATATGCTGAAGCTCACTTACATTAACCCTCCTTTCTCAACTCTTCCTCAACCTTAAGTGCACTATTACTTTGGGTCTACCTCTATTACTGATCTAACCATGTTTATCACCTCCATTTCTCCATCATCCAATGACCTACTGCAATCTGCTTTTTCTGTTCATACAATTCCACTGAAGCTATGATCTTAGCATCTTCTTAACTGATGACTGCCCTCCCTGCCCCACCCCATGGCCATGTTCAGTCCTTAATCTTGGTTGCTATCTCTTCATCATCTGATGTGTTGACAGTCCCTTGACACCTCTCTCTGGTTTCAGAAATACCCCTTCCTGGCATCTTCCTGCCTCTGAGCTGCTGCATAATAATCTCTTTTTCTATCTACTCTGCCTAGAACCACCCTCCTTAAAGGCATCCCACTCTTTTACACACTTCTCTAAAGTCACTCCCTATATGCCATTTATGTCCCCATAGCTGCCAGATCCTGAAGGTCTCTCCACCCTTCAACTCTCAGCTAAGTTTCTACCCCTATGTCTCAAGCACCCTACATACCATTGTTATCTGGCTATTTGCCAAGCATCTGGGGCTGCTGTTTATAATGAATCTATTCACTTATTCTACAAGTATTTATTGATTGCCTACTATGTATATAACATAAAATAGGAACTAAATCCCACTGTAATATTTATCTCTAATGCATAATTATTTACTCCAAAATTTAGCAGCTCAAAACAGAAAACATTAACTCATAGTGTCTATGAATCAGGATGTGGGCATAGCTTAATAGATGGCTCCAGCTTAAGTCTGTAAGAAGGCTGTAGACTGTCAGTTGTGGCTGTAGTTTCATCTCAAGAGTCAACTACGGAAGGATCTGCTCCCACAACTCACTCATGCAATTGTTGGAAGGATTCTGTTCTTCACAAGTTCTTGGACTGAGAGTTTGTTGGCTGGTGTTCAACCTCAGTTCCTAGCCTCTTAGTTGGGCAGCTCACAACACGGCAGCTGCTTCCCTCAAGAAAGAAAGGGGCACCCAAAAGGGAAGTCAGTGTCTTTTTATGACCCAATTTTGAAAGTGATATCTCATTATTTCTGTCATATTCCACACATTTGAAGCGAATCAAGAAGTCCACCCCATATCTACAGAGAAGAGGTTACACAAGAATGCGGATTCCAGGAGAGAGGGATAATTTAGTGCCATCTTAGGTGCTATCATATTCCCATTCCCAGGAACGTATAATCCTAAATGGATGGCACAGACATGAGAAGAAATGATGCATCAGTATCATGGGTGGGGGCTTGCAAGCCATGCATGCAACTCAACATGTTGGATAGAAAGTCCTATTTCCTCTTTCAGTTCTCTTAGGTTCCCTTCATTTCCCTGCATCTTATCTTTTGTCTGGACTGGTACACTAGCCTCTTAACTGGTCTTCTTGTGAAAAACATTTCCCTGCCCATGCTCCATTCTCTAGATATCCAAGAACAATGTTTTAAATACTTTGTCAGGTCTCTCTCTTCCCCTTCCAAGTTACAGAAACTCAACTCAACTCAGTATAAACTAGAAACATGACTTATTGACACATGTGGGTAAAAGTTCCAAAGCACACTGGTTTTAGGCACTGCTGGAATCAAATGCTCAAACAATGAAGATCATTCTCTCTTTGTCTCTTGTTCCTACTTTCCTCTATTTTGGCGTCCTCCTTGGCCCACTCTTTAATTGCTGTGTCAAGATGTCCTCCAGTAAGTCCAGACTTAAAGATAATATTCTACCAAACTAGTAATCCCAGCAGAAGGAGAATGTCTTTTATTCCTAGAATGTGTCCCCACTGACCTGGATGAGATCACATGCCCACCACTGAACTAATCACATGATGAGGTGGATACCAGTGCTCTGGTTAGCCAGATCAATGGAACCAAAGTATGAGTTCAACCCCACCTAAACCACCAGTCTCAGAATGGTGGACAGTTAATACCCCAAAGAAAATGGGGGTGCTATTACCAGGTACTGAACAATCAAATAAGCCGTACAACACAAATATTAACACACCATTTATCTAATTAATAAGCTCATTGCTTCTCCATTACCTATGGGATAAAGTCTAAACATTTTTCTTGGCACATAAAGACTCTCCATGAACTGGCCCAAGCATGCCCTTATAGCCTTATCTGCCATGCAGTCTAATTTCACCTACAAAGAACTACACAATGTTCTCTAAATAGTCTATGTTCTGCCATACCATTGTAACCCCTTTGCCTGAAGCGCTAAACTTGTATTTCACTGACTGTTGAGCCATATTTCTACCTCAAGACCCAGCTCAAATGCCATCATCCTTCTAAAAAACCTACCCCATTTCTCCTAGATGAATCAGTTGCTCCTTTCCCAAGAAATTGTGTAAATGTCTCTATTTAACAGTGGTTCTCAACAGGGCAGCAATGTTCCCCAGGGGATGTTTGGCAATGTCTAGTGACATTTTTGGTTATCATCACTGGAGGGAGGATTATTCTGGCATCTAGTGGGTAGAGGCCAGGGATGCTGCTCAACATTCTACAGTGAACAGGCAGCCCCCACAACAAAGAATGATCTAGCCCCAAATGTTAGCAGTGCCAAAGTTGAAAACCTCTGCTCTATTGTAACAGTTAATGCCTTGTATTTTAATTATCAATTTCCTATCTTCCCAAGTAGATCCTGAGCTTCTCAGGGGCAGGGACACTGTCACATTTGTCAATGTACTCCCAGCACTAGCAGGTGCCTGGCCCATAGCAGATGCCCAATAAACATTGGCAGAATGACTAAGGAAGGGAATGAGTGTCCAGATGGGCTCATGAAACATTATCCAAGAAACAATTCCTGGA